>NW_024355990.1:9229642-9419321 GCF_902729225.1 Pteropus medius | reverse complement strand
AAAAAACCCTTAATTATCAATCAGTAAATGAATCTTATATTGATACGTGGCCAGGTGGCTTAGTCTGTCTCCTCTGCTAACAGAACTAAAAACTCTGCTAAAACATAGGCAGAGAAAGATAAGCTAGATGAATTATGGAAAGTCTCACGCCTCCGCATAGCACCAGGAGACCCTAAAATGTCCCATGCTCACCTGATTTTGGAAACTGCATTTTTTGCAAAAAGAACTTTCATTGTCTCTCCTTTTATACTTGAGCAATAAATGTGAGCAGAAGTCATTGCAATCGACATATTGTCACTGGCTGTATTAACCTCAAAGTAAAAGAAGAAAAGAATGAACGATCTGTTAAAAAAAAAAAAAAGTTCCAGGTTTATGAATGATCGCCTGTAAAGCGCTGAGATTCGTGTGCCCTGTAGAGGGCGATATTTCCCCTCGCTAAAATGTTTTTACTATTTCAAACACATCGATAAGCCAAAGTAGCTACATCTAAGGAGGGTAGAAATTAAGAAAACCTTCTGGGTTCAGTAATGATTCCAGACATCCGCTGGAAAGGAGAAATCATGGATAGTACGCTTGATTTTTGCTAGAATTTATTCCTTTAGCTTCCTCGGGCTAGAGCTGAGGGGCGAACATTAAGAAAGAATGAGGCAGAATGAAGCGGGGGGCGGGGTGGGGGGAGGGTGAGAAAAGACAGAGGCGGAGATTTTCACAGTGAGCGCCGGGAATTCAAATTCTCCATTTCAGGCTGAGTGCGATGCATCCCATCCCTGGACCAGAGTTCTCTTCCCTCTGTGGGATGCTTGCCCCACACTCAGTGCCAACGAAGGGTTAGATGTTAAGTCTGAAGGAAAATACCTTATCGAAAGGGAACTCCGGCGATTCCAGCCAGTGCTTAGAGCCCAGGAAGTGAGATGACGCCTTCTGGGACTCTTTAGAGAGTCATAACTCCAGGGGGGAATGAAGTGGCAAATTTCCTTGGGAAAATCCTGCTCAGCACTGTGATTCAGGATTTGTTTCCGGATCCTACAGAGAAAAGCAAAAGGTGCCTTCGACCACTACGGATGACTCGGGCCTATCTCCTCGAGGTTTTTCTCTTCGCCTTCATCATAACTAGAGGAAGAAAAGCGAAAGCCAGGATAGCAAGGGCATCATCAGACAAATGGGCACATCGACCCTTGAGAATGTTTGCTGTTGTACAAGTCCCTGGAGTCGGGTGGGGACTCCATCGAACTGGCAGAAAGTTCTTCGGACAAGTCCCGAAGTATCTTAAATACACAGCAGTACAAGACTTCCTGAACTGCGGTCTTCTTCATAGGAAGTTCAAGACAAGGTCTTTGAATTTCATCTCAGCCTTACTTTCTCCCCCTCAAATTTCTTATTTTGTCACGCGGCATGGTAGTAGCAATCTGTGACTGGAAATCACCTGCTCCTTCGGTTGGCGTGGGCAGAAGGGACCGCAGGCACCTCTTTGACTGCATCTAGATTTTGCCATAAGGATGGGAAAATCAGGTCCAGCACGTCTGCATGAAAATACTGCTCATGAAACGAAATGTGCAACTCGTCTCTGACCTTTACTGAAATGAGCACTTCCGGTCAGATAACCATCCCACGTAGGTGACACTTTAGACTGAGCTTCTGGTAGGAAGAGATCTCTGCTCCCAACAGCAAGAGACAAGTCTCCACAGGAGTTATCGATGGCTTTTAGTGCAATGGTGTTGAAGAAACCGAGAAGGAGGAGAGGAGGTTTTTAGGGCATGTTGCTTAATCCTCTTTTGCTTAAAGTAGAAAATAAAGGGAACCAAATCCTTGCAGAGGAATTCTCTGTGGGAGATGAAGGTCAAGTGGAAGGGGAAATGTGGTCAGTCTGTGATTTACTATTCTTGAGAAACGAAGCAAATTGCATTTCCTCCAGGAGATTTGCTTAACCCTCAACAAGTTTCAGCCAGAGAAACCCATGTGTGAATCCCCAGACAATAATTCTGGTACACGTTTCACCCTCTCCCTCCTTCAAACCAGGCAACATAATGTTCCATGATAGAAACAGGGAAATAAAAAGTAGTTACGTTTAGTATGGGGAACATACAAAGAGGTTCCTTATGAATTTAAAATTCTAGAAAGGCTTCAAAAAGGAGAATGGGATGGATTTCTTTTTTTTTTTTACTGTTCTTGAGTGTTATGAACTCTTAAGGCTGCAGGGGACTTCACAAGCCACCCCTGTTCATATATTCTTATTTTGCAGAGAAGAAATAGAGATCCAATCCTTTTTGGAAGAGTGATCTATAGAGCAAGAATTCTATGAGGTGTAGCGGAGACAGAATATTACAATCACTTGGTTCTGAAGATTCATTTCCTAAACGGTTTATGTGGAAGCTGATTTTGTTATTGTTGTCATCATAACTACAAGCTATGCTGTCATTTCCTGGAACTCAGAGAGTCATTATGGGCAAAGCTTAGTAAAATGAGGTAGATGGGGCCTTAGCAACACAAGGACCTACTGGATCAGTCTCTCCTCTCTGTTCTCAAGTCATAGAGTTATTTTCCTGGTCACATAGCCACTGTGCATTAGTCTCTGTATTGAGGCTCCATGTCTCCTGATTCTGGGGAATCGGCTTCGAGAACAGCAAAAACCTCACAGACCTGCTTGTTTGTGAGCGAAGTTTCATGTGCTGTGTTCCTTAGGCTGGTCCTTTAAGATTCTGTTAGATGTAAATATTCCTTGGCCGATGAAGTTTGAAAATTTTGATGTCAAGAGGATTAATTTGTTGAAAAATGTTCCTTTACTTCCACATTCCTCAGATCCTTCATAAGTTTGTCAATCTCCTAGAAAGCAGATATAACACAGAGTATTCCACCAACTTTTCTGAGTTCAGGCACCCTTTTGGCCAAGCATATTGAGGGTCTGGTGTCCCAGAGACCATCCTTTGGACAAAGCCGTATTACTTCAATCTGTACCTTAAGACCAAGTTCTCCTGGTAGCTATCTATTCCAGAAAAAAAACAAAAACAAAAACAAAAACAAAATGCAAAAAAACGACAAACTGAGGTTTTCATATAAAATTTTGTCAAGCAGTAAATAGATGTAGTCTAAGGACCCATCTTATGACAGATCAGGTACCTATTTAAGGCAACATATGAATATGTCTTCTTATCGTGCTCCTTTTTAAAACATCTATATCGGTGCGTTTCATAGAGCCTAACCAATTCAGACTGCTATTTCCCTGTTCTTTTTGAAATATTTGTGTTTTTCTCAAAAAAGTCTTAGTCACGTTCGGAAGGGTCTGTTCCATCTTAGACGAGGCCACCAGATGGTGATGTTTCCGCTGTCTGGAAGACTCTGCTTTTCTTCATCAGCTGCCGGTATGCACAGAGCGAGGCCAGGCTGTTTCAGGTTCTGGATGCGCTGGTGACTTCTGTCCTGCCGAAGGCCACCAGTTCCAGGAAGGAATGAAGACTGTGGAAGCATCCTACCCTCCTTCACGCTTTCATCAGGAGGGCCACTGACCAGCGGGAGTTCATGGGGCCCTCAAGGGTTGGATCAGAGCTGCTCATGACACAAGGCTGGGATTGGGGTCCTGCATACGGTGTCTCAGGATGCAGTCTTGGGCTTGCCCACTTGAGATTTGGGTCTTCGGTGAAGCTTAAGTCCCCGGTGGCCGTGGGGATGTCCCCCTTCTGGGTAAACCTACCTTCTTTCTCCTCTGTGCCACCCTGGGAAGCCTGGAATGGGTGATTTCATCTAGATCTTTTCAAGCTCCAAGAAGAAACTATGTTATTTTGGGGGACTCCTTAACCCGGGTTCACTTTCCTTTGCCTCTTCTTTCTGCCCAGATATTGGCTTAGGTTAAGATGTGGGTTTGAGGTGGGTGCTCAATCTTCTGTCTTTTGGGCTCAGAGCAGAGGCACAAATGGAGTCCTGGTGGCTGATACGTAGAAAGGGTTCCACAGAGGGGTTTGGGCCCGATGCTTATGGTGATAAAGAATGAGATTTATCCAGAATGGCTCCTCTGCATGTGTCCTCGGTTGACCTTCAGTCATAGTAAATAGATTGGGGATTTCAGATCCTGGATCTCTCTCTCTCTCTCTCTCTCTCTCAGTCTCTCTCTCTCTCTCTCCACCCTCTCCCCCTCTTTATCAGAGTCACAAATGTAGTTTCAAGTGTGTCCAGACAACCAAAAAACAAAACAAAACAAAAGAAAAACAAATGGCTTATCCATCTGATGACATTGGCAGCTCAGAACATTTTTGAAAAAGTCCCAATTTGATTCCTCTCTCCAGAGAGTAAACCTACAATTGGTCTTTAGTAGGAGTATGTGCTTTCAAATAAATATGCATTGAACTTTTGAAACTGTCCCATCATTTAATATGAATGCATTTCATGCTGTCAGCTCCCAAAAGACCCAGATTAAATTCTGGAGAGAAAGACATTTCCTGTCCAGCTTCCCTGGTGGCAGAGTCTTGGTACCACGCTAAAAGCAAGCAAGGAATCTGCCATGTTGGTTTCCACATTTAACCAGAAGATGGCGCAATCTGAAAACCTATGTCTGTGCCTCCGGCGACACAAGGGGTTTCTGTTTTTCACACTGAGGTCAAAGGTCCAAAGCAGAACTGGAAGAAGACCAAATATTGTTACAAGACCATAATTCATATCCTGAAGTGTCCTTGGGTGTATTTCTTTGGGAGGGCTTGGGGGAAAATAAAACCAGGCCAAAAAAAAACCCCAAAAAAACAAAAAAATATTCTCTTGAGTACACTCTGGGAATTTTAGAGACAGTTTCCCATGTTCTTTTAGAGAAAGGTACAAAGCACTTTTATGTTGTTGTAAATAACAAGCTGGGGTAAGGATTGGGAGGACTTCTCATTCCTTTTCTAGAAAGAAACAGCTTCATGATTCCAGTTCCTTGACCTTTTTTTGCTACCCTGAAGGAATAAAAACTTCCTGACTTCTACAATCGGACCATTTGACAATTCTTATTCTCATGGAATTTAAGAATTGGAAAGGACTTTTGAGAACATTTGGTCCAAGCTCTCCCCAGTGCAGGAATGGAGCTCGTTGGTGGAAACACCATCTATGTGCAAAGTTTGCTCGGGCCAGGAGCATGTTCACCCATCTTTCCATTCATGCTCAGACCTACACGTGAGGTTGCAGTTTTAGTTGGGCTACCAAGTGACTGCTACTCCTCATGTTGCTTCTTGAGTCTTGCATTTATTCACAATCTACTCATTCGGTAGGTGTTTATTTCTTTAATAAGTAATTACCCCAGGCTTCACACGCCAGGCACCGATCGAAACTTACCTTCCTGAACCCTACAACCAGCCCCCAAGACAGGCACTGTCATCAGTCTCCCATTACAAGTAAGGAAGTTGACATTCAGGAAGATTAAATCATGTATCCAAGGAAATAGAGCTTACCAGAGGTTTGCTTTGAACCACGTCCGCCTGACCCACAGTTCATATCCTACACTACGATGTTCTCGCATCTCTCAAAGTGCATGTGGATGGCCTGTCTTCTCAGGGATCCTCTCTTCTCATTCTTGAGCAATTTCATCTGAACCTTGATAGACACATCTGCCTTGCAAGGCACCTGGATGGATCTTGTGCTCTTCAGCTCCTCAGTCTAATGGCTGCTGCTTCTTCCATATGATAACCTTTCAAATATTTGAATGCTATGAGCATGTCTTGACACTCATTCTATTATTATTATTTTTAGGCTAAACAGACTCAGTTTTCTAACTGTTCCCTAAAAGACATGGCTTGTGACCTCTCAGTTTTCAGCTCCTCAATCTGTCAATGTCCCTCTTTAAAACCATGCCCAAGATGGTGGGATTGGGCTAGGGAACAGTGGCTGTGATTATGTTCCTTGCTCTGTGTAGGAGTCTGTCCAGAGACAACCCAACCAGCTACAATTTGACCCTGTGTAAACCACTTAATCCCTTTGGGATTCCGTTTCTTTATGTGTGGGTCTCTTTGTCCCCATTGTAACCTTCTGAGACTTGCCAGTCGTTGTTTATTGGACATCTGCCTCTTACATCGAACCGTGCTCTGCGAGGCTGTTCTCTTCACCCTAGAGCCCTGCTCAGTTCCTGGCACCAGACAGCTGTTGAATCTACCACATGGGAATAATTATACCCTCTCCTCCTCCTTTACAGGATTGCAGTGCAAAGCAAACGAGAAAATACATGTGGCAGTACTCTGTCACGCCGAAAAGGACGCTTACCAACAGACACTGCATCTGCTTTCTAAAAAAGTCATACTGTTGCTTTGCCTGGGAATGCAAAACTCCCAGACCTTTTATTCATGAATTTATTCAGGTGCTCATTCATTCTTCGTTGATTAAGAGTCTCCTATGTGCTCAGATAATGTACTTCAGTTTAAAGTATCATTTATAAACTCAGCACGTTCTCCTCTACTCGAGTTGTACAATTTTCCTTGTTCCTGATCCGGGCACTTTTCCTGCTGCTCCATCTCTTATATCATGTACATGTGTACGGTCTAAACCTATTACTTTTACCACAGTGTGCAATGAATTCACTGGGTTTCCACTTGCACTGGTTAGACACATAAAAGGCGCGTGCTTGTTTTGTGCTTGCTGGGAAAATTGTATAGGTAGAATGGGCAGAAGCCCTGTTTCAAATATAGGACTCAATGTTGCAAGACTGTTGCCAGCTAAAACTGACATGTTTTAATCTGTTTCGATGATGGATGAAGGAAAAAAAAAAAAAAGCATGGCTCGAAGGGATGTAATTACACCAGGGAAAATTTTTTATCATGATTGAAAGTAATCGATCCTACAGTAGTTTGTCATTTGGGGCTGAAAGGAGTCTAAAAAGTAAGGACCTTGAGAGAAATGGATATTTGTGATGATGGTATATTTTTCTTTTTTATTAGAAGTCTTTAAAAGTAGGTGAAATTCCTTTTTAATTTCTAATGTTTCGCACAGATGTGATCCATGGAACTTCATCTAGGTAGATTCTCTACAAAAGACTTGTCTATTTTCTGCCCTTCTAGGAGATTTATAATGTACAATCAGGAAACCAGTTTACCTTTGTTTAATCCATTGTTTTCTAATCTTGACTTTAGAATCCTTTGTTTTTAGGACACCTGTTTATCACCTTGAAAAGTGCAGGTGTGGAATGACTTTGGACAGATCTGGCTCTAGCAGCCATGGGGTTCTGCTCTGTTCAAACTCTTGTGGTCTGAGCTCCTGGTTCCCCAGAAATGGGTTCATTGCCAAGAACATCAAATGCCTTCCTCCCATTAGACCGGGGTCTCTCAACAGTGGCAGTAATGCTATTTGGAGCTGGAGAATTCTTTGGTGTAAGACGGTGTTCTGTTTAGTGGTGTCGCTGGTCTCTATGTGCTTGATGCTGACAGCACTGTCCTTCCCCAAGTCATGACAACCAAAAACATTTCCAGGCATTGTCGCATGCTCACCAGGGGACAGAATCTCTCCTGGGTGGGAACCACGTCATTAGAACAGAAACAGATTGCTGAAACACAGAGAACTTGAACGCCGTATGGTATATTCAGCTGGTCATTTGCTTCTAGGACAACACAGGGGTTTGTCATCCACTTTTTGTTTGTCCCCATAAACTGCTACAATAATAACAAACACTCCATTTCATAGCAACGTAAGAACCTGTGTTACTAAGATATTTTTCCTTGTGCTTTCGGTGTCACATCTAAGAAACCAATGCTTAATTCAAAGCCACCAAGGTTTATACCTATGTTTCTTTTAAAGGGTTTTATAGCTTTCACCCTTACATTCAGGTTTTTGATTCATTTTGAATTAATGTTTGTATGTGGTGTGAGGAAGGGATCTAATTTCATTCTTGTGCGTGCGAATATCCTAGAATGTTCTCTCGCCTTGTACTTTCGTGTTGGGAGAAAGCCTATCAACGTCTTGGCACTTAGCCGATTTCTAAATCAGGAAACTGACCACTTAATTCCAGTTGCAAGAATGTGTAGCTGGAGCTGTGATTTGGAACACCAACTGGTAAGGGACAGAATCTCATTCTAACAAACCCCAAGGGACTCTTAAACTATTATGATGGCTTTTCTCTACAGAAAAGGCTTTGGATTATGTGCCAAGGAAAGGCATTATCGTCCAGGACAGAGGCATCTTTTAGGCAGATGGAGATTTTGGCTCTAATGGCACTTGGCTGGCAAGGGTCTTGCAGCAATGAGTCCTGGGGGCGAAGATGGATAATGTGATGACAGGGTCAGTTCGTGGCCTGATTTCGGGGAGGACAGCGGGCTTTCCTCTGGGGATTGTCTCTCTTTCTTCCTGTATGCCATGTGCTCTTAAAAATCTGAGACATGCCAGACCCAGAAAAATGCTAAACATTTCACCTTTTCCACAAAGGGGACTCAGAGATGAAAATGAGTGACATGGCGTGTTTTTATTTCTATTCAGCAATGGAAAAACTGGGTTTGTTTGTTTGTTTGTTTGTTTTTACCCTTAATAAAAAGTCAGACTTCTTCAAGATTTCATGGAGGTCCCTTCATTTTTAGAACCATCTCTCTTCTCTTAGATTTGATCAATATTAAGTGGCCAAAGATTTAATTAGGATCAATATTTGTGACAAGCTCCTTTTATCTCTCCCAACCCCAAATTGCCACTGGAAAGCAGTTAAAATGTGAGGCTCCTCTGACCTTGGGGTTCAGGCCAAAAGGTCCCACACAGACAAATCCTTTGACTAGATTAAGGGGTTATTTGTTGCTCTGAGTTGCTGTGTTTCGTATAAAACAAGCAGGAATTGTCCTGGCCCATGTGGAGAGTTGGGAGTGGAATGTTGTGTCACCCCTTAGGGTGATAAGAGTTGAGTTTCCTTGTAATGAAGAGTGCCCGTCTGTGACCAAATGCCAGTCCGAAGGATGTAACCTTCCTAGAGAAGGGACTGCTTGTTCCCTTGGCATGAATAAAGCTCACGCTTTGTCTGTGTGGCATCGGGTGCCAGTTTCCAGCAGCAGTGAGGGGACCCAGGCATACCACCGCAGGACAGTATCCAAGACACCAGGCCAGGGTTGCGTGTCCCATTCTGTGAGCATAATGGCTTTAAACACTGGGAGGATCTGGGTACAATGGAATGAGGGGCCAGGGATTTTTTTTTTTTTTCCCCACATAAAGCCAAACAAGCCCCTGTCACTCTGTGAACTTGTCCCTTTGGTGCAGAACCTTTTTTCCACTCTATTTATCCTTTCACTTATTTGTTCATTGCAAGTAGTTGAAGGACAATAAACATCTCAGTGGAATTTATTCTGATTATGGTCTTGAATTCCTGGTAGAAAACACAGAATTACAGCTTCGATAAATCCCTGCTGGGAATAAGTATTCATTATCTTTATTCAAGGTACCGTAAGACACCAGGTCCTGGCATACAAGCATGGATGCAGGAAGTCGCCTCTGACATTTGATGCCTAAAGCAGCAGGAAAAACAGTTCTGTTCTTCTCCAACTGAGTATAAACACAACAGCAATTGGGGCTAAAATGTACACTCACCGCTTCCCACCCCCAACAAGTGAAGTTGCTAAAGAAACAAACACATTCTGAGCACGGAGCGTATTATCTTAGAAATAGGATACTCATAGATAATGTAAACACAGAGCCAAACTGTAGCAGAATGACGAAGCAAATCTTCACTGCACTTACCAGGGATGCTTGCAAAAGGAAGCCTAAGATTTATTCTTTGCTGATCATATTAGATCTTTAATCCTGACTGCTATTAATTTTTAACACACCAACCAGAAGTGGTCAGGTGATCTTCACCTAAGTTTTTTTTTTATGCTTTAGAATTTTATACTCTTGGCTGGAATTCACTGCTCTAAAGCCACACGGGGCTCGGTTTAATATTTATAACTTGTCCACCTTATTACATATAGCTTAAAATGCTTCCCTCTTTTTTTTATTTGTTCTATTTTCTTCCGTTTAACTCAAATAGATTCATTAAATTAAATCAAAGCAAATTAAAAGCACCTGGCAATGAAAAAATATATTCGAAGCAGTTGGCAAGCAAGAATGTCTACGACAGTGGTAGTATATCAGTGATAATGACATTTCTAAAAGCTTTAAGTGTCCCTGAGTTGCCACAAACTGGTCTTCAAATCTGAGGGGACAATGATGACGGTGATGCTTCCACGAACATTTACTGAGTGTTTACCAGCAGCCAAATGCATGCTATTGATAGGCTTCCTGTCATTATCTCACTTAATCGCTTTGGTTCAGGTATAAGGCAGGTACTCCTCTTGGCCATATAGTATCACACAGGAGGGGACCGAGGCCAGACAGCTTGGGGACCTGATCCAAACTGCCCGGGTTGTAAATGACTGGGCCAAGCAGTCGGATGCCAGGGCCTGACCTCAACCATCAACTCCTTCCGTGTTTACCAGACCCTATAGTTTATAAAACGCCCCCTTCTCTTACTATGCACTTCCAAAGGATGATGTTTGGCATTTTGTAAGCAAACATTAGTGCACAGGCACCACATAAGTATTTACCATTCCAATAATCCCAGAAAAGCAATTGTTCCAATGGGCCAGGCTTCCTCTGTGAAGGACTGTGGATAACGACACGACCCCAGGCCAGCTCCCCCTGCAGCAGCGTGTTGAAGTGCCAAGGTCCGTGCCAGCACCGATGGCAGGACATCAAAGCCGGACTGCAGCCAGAGACTGAGAAAGCAACACTGGCACATGGACAACGTTTGGTGCCACTGAAAGCGGCCCCATGGCGGCTGCATCTGAGGGCGCGCGGGCCGGCGCGGCTGCGCGAAGCTGCAGCTGCGCATTGGGAAGTCAGTCTAGGAGTGTAGAGAGGACCCCGGCACCGGTCTCACGGCTGTCATCCCTCTGGGGCCATGAATGTGAGCCCGCGAGGATGACGCCTCCACCGCCCTGCAGGGGAAGCCTTACCAGCGACTGCCACAGAGCGCCATCGGGGGGCCAATGTGGCCGTCGCGCGACTGCAATCCCAGTCCGTATATATATATTTTTTTCTTTTCGTCTCTCAGCCAAACCAAGGCAAAATACTTTGAATACACAGACATATATCTTTATCTTTTTTGTTCTTTTTCTTTGTCTTCCTCCCTCCCTTCCCTTTATTTTCTTAAAAGGCATAGTGAAAAAAATCCTAGACCTCGGAGCCGGCCAGCTCTCTATTCATCTCAAGCTCTGACACTTACGAGCTATTTACTTTCCTTCTCTGAGCCTTAAATTTTCAAAACATGGAATTAATCAACCACCTCTCTAAGCCGATCAAAGAACAAAACAAGACAGTCCCTGGTGTTGTACCTGTGCTTCTTCCTTCTGCTTTTCCTAGAAAAACTCTTACTGATGAGACATCGAAACCTATGTCTTTCAAAGGAGGACCATTTAGTTAGACCTTCACTGAGTGTCAGACTCTGGAGTTACAGAGAACCTGGCAGGCGACTGAGAGAGACACAGAGACACCGAGGAGCCAGATTGTCTCCCCAGTGAGTAAAGTGCACGGGAGCCCGGAGGATAGGGCTGAACCCCACCTGAGGGGTCAGGGATGCCTCCTTCAGTGTGAATCATGGAGGATGCATTAGAGTAGGTGGAGAAAGGGAAGAGAATGAGGGTAAGAGAGAACTGGCCGCCTGGCGAAGGGGAATGGCATGAGCAAACACTCAGAGCTGTGAAGCAGCGTGTTGTGTGCCGGGAACTCTGGTGGCTGAAGATCGAATATTATCATCACATCCCCACATCACCATAAAAAAGCTACCCCCATAGCAAAATAATGTCAAAAGATGATCATACGGTGCAAACAAACAAGTAGGCAGCAAACAAACCAGTAGGCGGCATCCAAAGGTGAACCTTCAGCCAGAAGGGAGGCTATGGGGAAGGAAGAGAGGCTTCGTCAGAGAGAGAGAGAAGCAGAGTGTATATGAAGTCACATATAAGTTTGTAGAAAACTGGAACTGGCATCAAGCCCAAAGTAACCCATTACGGCAGCTACAACGGTGGTCAGTAAATCAAGTGTCATCATCTGAAGTTGCATGTCTGGCCTTTAATGTAATGTTCCACCATGAGGATTAGCTCTTCTTGGAGCAAAAGTGTCAGCTGTGGAGGCCCAGAACTTGGCACAAGCAAACAGGTTCACGGTGGACCCACAAAGATCCTAAACTCCTGTCCCCAAGGAGTCCAAGATTGTAGCAGAACCAACTCTGCTACCTACCTAAGCCTCTACTCCTAAGATTGCGGGGAAGATTCTGTCATTGGCCACATGGGGAATGCCAGATTTGTGGTGAAGAGCTTCTCCTTTTTCCCTCCCCTCATTAAAACCGAAAATGGGAAAGGGTCACGAGAGAATCTTTAGTGAAGATGAAGGGATAGGGGGCACGCCTGCAAGAAGGGAGCACTTGCATTCCATCCCCTAATTGGATTCCTGCATAGACGGTGCACTTGCTGACCCGTTCCTAGGGGACCAGAGAATTGGAGGGAGGTCAGAGGGTGGGGAGAGGCGTTGAGAGGGAAGCAGCTGCATGCTCATCCGTTTTATGTCAAATATGCACAGGGCATCTCTGAGTCATGTGGTGGGTCACCAAAAAAGGTAACCAAAAAAAGTACAGAGCAGTTGGTTTGCTATCTTGATTCTCAAAAGGGTTGCCCTTGGGATGAGGGGGTCACCAGCAGCCTGAGGCTGAGGGGTGAACTGCTCGAGACAGAGAAATTGGGTGGGAAGTTATATCTCCTATGTCAGGGAACTAGGTAATGGGGAGAGTCCTGTGTGGAACTCACGTGTGTTTCAGAAGACAGTCCGTTTTGGAAAACCTGCCTCTCAAAAAGCAACGGGGGCCAGCTTTGGGAAGAGATGTGTCCACAGTGAGCCCAAGGAGGTCTACAGAGCAGTTGGTTAAGTAGAGATACATACTTATTCCCACCCACCTCAGTCCTTCTCCTCAAGGAGTTAGACTTGCGGAGAGAGGATGGGGAGGCATTTTAGAGCAGACCTCCATTTTGAGCAGTCGAAATCCTAGTTCAAGCTTCTGTTTGGACTTAATGATTTTAAAGCTTATGAAAGGCGAGGATAAATGGCCGAGGACTTTTATATTCAAAGATGGGAATAAGCTTGACCAGAATGACAAACCAGAAATGGGACCAGGGTGTCAGACCAGTGCACCACCACATGGTACAGTCTGGGACACTTGTGGATTGAGTCAGGACAAATTTGTCCTAGTGTGTCTGGAATTTTCTCATTTTTAAAATTTGAAGTCCTATGTCTTGGGAACTCCCCCAGTCTAGGTTGCCCAATCTGTCAGCAATCTGACCCCTACCAGAGATAGCTTCGCCATTCAGAGTCTGACATCTTCTATGGCTCAAAATGGGCCAGTGACATTAACTTATATAGCGATAGTGCCCGGGCCACCGGACTCCATACTACAAAGTGGATCAAAGTAGATACTACAAATGGTAAGAAGAAGTAATTTTTGGTAATTTATCTTTAAAGTCTAAAAACGTATCAACAGCTGTAGGAAATCAGTAACTGATACCAAACATCACAACTACCTAAAACGTCCAGGCTGGAAGAAGTATCTAAACGCTAAATTCTAAGTTCAACATAGAGATCCTGGCCACCAGATTCAAAGAAAACGGACTCACTTGGCAATTGTTGGGCAGTTTCTTGAACTAGCCCCCATATGATAAGTAAGGCATTTCATGTGTTATTTGTGCTTAATATTTTTTTAAGACTCAAATCAGATATTGAGCAATACTAAACGTGCTAGGAAGCAAGAAAAAAAGCCAACAGCTTCTGACATTTTTTTCTGTCATTTCTCCCTTACGCCAAAACAAGTATGTTACAATCCAAGACGCATAGCAGTCGACTGAGTAATGCAGAGTGCGGGAAATAGAGTAGCATCAGGGACCAGGGCATCGGTGATGGTCATGTGATGAGGGACAAATGGACAGGAGCAAGAGAATGAATAAGGCAGCCTACTGTGCGGGATGTTTTACAACTTACAGACATCGTTTATGTTTTTCTCACAGAGTTAGAAGGAGAAAGGGTAGAGAAGCGAGTGAGGAAAAGGTAAAAGCAGACGGAAACGCAATGAAACGTCTAGCGCTTCATCTATCTCGAATTTAAAGATATTTACATACATGGTAATCGGAACAATCAGAATCCGAATAAGAATTAGAAGCAGGCAAAAATGTTTTTCTTATATGCTGTGTGGTTATAAATAATAGTAAAAGGCTAATTTTGTGTTGTTTCTATAAACATTTCTGTAAACAGAAGGCTTTTATTTGTGAATAGAATGTTTTAAGGATTGTGTATTTCCCTCTCGTTGTGTGGTCCATAGACCACTGGTCTAATTTATCCCCATGATAAATTTTGAAGGAGAACCAAAATTTTAGCCATACTCTCTGCCATCTTCTTTCTTCTCATAAACCAAAGTTGACAAAAAAAAAAAAATTGGCAATATACATGTTATCATTTTTCTGCATACTGATTCTGGGCTTGGGTATATTCTGTGGTGAAACCTTGGCTGGTCATTTTATTTTATCTTTCTGCCTCCCCAGACTTGACTTAAACTAGTCACACCAAAAAAAACATCACATGTCAAAGTTACAAAAAGCAGCTATTCCATGGATGTAGGCTTATTGCTGGTCAGGTCATGCTTGCTGGGAAAGCCATGTTTTCATATCTTGACTACTATTAAATTCATAAAATTAGGGGATACCTCCTTAGGTCCTCAGGGCGGTGACTTTTATACGTGTTCTGTTACAACTAGTATTAACCACTTTCTGCTTCTAATGACTGAGTATTCCATTGTCCTATGCTATGGTATCTGACCAATGCTAGATTCCAAGATGAATTTAAAGTTGACCTTCGAATTCCATATCAAAGGAAGAAACATTTAATTCTAAGGTTGTTTCTGGAAATAAAGCTTCCTTTTGGTAATCTTGATTTATCTCAGGGTTTCTGACAGTTACAACTGGAGTAAAAAGGACATTGAAATAGTGTCGTTAAATTTAAGAATGAGTGAATGCATTAAAGGCTTACTTTATATCCAGAATGATTTTAAAAGGAGGGCAGATGAGTAACTTCTATAACTGCCTTTCCACAGCAAGAATGTTAAAATATTGAGGGCTTTTAAAAAATAAAACTAACCCCTCCCCAACTTTGACCATAAAACTCAAGCACACGCATTATTGATTTATTTTTTAGGAGACTGCGTATATCCATACCTCAGAGCTTCTTTCTTTCATAGGTGGGAATTTCTTCTCCCGAGTAGTTGTTGAGTGCGGTGTGGCTCATGATGGCATCCTGGCTGCAAAGGGTACAGAGCATCCCTGTAAAATTATCTTAAAAAAAAAAGTACCAACCGTCAGATGGGTACTAGACTTATTACGGTTATAACTTTGTAAGTTACATAAATGTCTAATCTCTCTGCTGAAACTAATATAATAATGTATGTCAACTGTAATTAAAAAAATATTTTTTTTAATGTATCAACTCCTCGTCCCTTGTTCCCTAGTCACTCAGATTGAAGAGAAGGCCAGAGCCTGGGCCTCCACCTGACAAGTTATCCGATTCATAGATAAGGTCCTGATGTTCAAAGTTTGCGGTGCTTATCTCAAAATATGCTTGGAAAAATCACGGAAGTAAAAATGCTCTTCGGCCTGTAAAAAAAAAAAAAAGATTCAAGTGAAAGTGCAACAAAACGCAGAGACATGGATAATCCCATTCTTAGCCACTTGTCTTTGATGACTCAACGCGCAGTGAATTACGTGAAGCCCTTAGAAGCAGAGGCTAACCACCAGGAAACCGGCCCGTGCTCGCAAGAAGGTGGCCTGGCCAAACACGCAGCACAGAACCACAGCTTCTGCCACCACTGTGGGACATGCCATTTCATACCTGGGCGTCACGACCCCTGGGATGGTCCTGTATTCTTTCCGAGAGCTTACGTAACTCAAGCTTCCACGGGTGATGAGCTTCATTCTGCATCATTCCTTTATTTAAATTGCAGACTTTTTTTTTGGATGTGCGGAGTGGACCCTGAGACAGCACAGACACTGAAGGATGACAGAAGAGGGAGCACTAGTAACTTCAAATTTACAAAAACCATGGTTTTCCCTCTGCATAACAGGGCTTTGTCTGTTTTTAAAAACCAGCTCTTTCTACAGCTGCGTGTAGGACCAGATGTTCTCTTGCTGCGAGGTTTGGGCCGAGAGAGCCCTCTGAGGCCCCAAGCTCACGTTGTTTCCAGAACGCCCTTTCCATGCTGCTTACATAACAGTCCCTTATTCTCATCACTGCAGAACTTGGAAGTCTGTGTCACTCTCTAAGGGTAGAAAAAATAAACATGAGCAAGCTAGAAAGGTGATGGAAATAAGGTAAAGAGCAGGTAAATCCAAAAGCATGAAAAGAAACGACCTAAGAAGCTAGAAAACAAAGTAGAGGCAATGTCTATGCTTCGTGAAGATAATTGGCCAAAAAGTTTTTAAAAACACACCAACACAGACCCCATTCAAACCGTAACTATTCATGTATTTTGTTTCCATTATGCAAAACATTAGGTTTCATGGGCTTCCTCCCTTCCCCAATCAAAACAACTTATTTTCATCTTACAGATGCAAACAAAAAGGGGAAATAGGACAGTAATGGATCCAGATCTTAGCTCTATATCTCTACTGCTATGTCAAGCCACATGAAGTTGCCAATGTTCATCTGGTTTTGATCTATAGAAATGGCAATTTCATATGGTCCAATGTCACCTACTTGCCAGTGAGATGACCAGTTTGAGTATAGATTGTGTGGAGTGGTCATATATGCCACAAACTGATCTTAACCAGTTTGGTTGTTATAATGATTAGCTTCTTTCTGGTAATATCATAATGAATGTGTGGTCTGGGCCTGTGGGCCAGATCTGGCTTGTTTTTGTATGGTCTATGAGCTAAGAGTGGTTCTTATATTTATAAAGAGTTGTAGAAAAAAAAAAAGAGAGAATATGCAACTGAGACCATATGTGACCTGCAAAGCCTAAAATATTTATGGTCTAAACCCCTTAACAGAAAAAGTCTGGGACCAGAAGAGTCCCCAGGAGCACCCAGCACCCACATTGCTTTTTTTTTTATCTTGTTTTGTCTTAGTTTTTGCTCTCATCATGATAATCACAAGCTAGGATCTACTGAGAATTAACCACACGTCAGGCACCATTCTAAAAACTTATATGTTAACCTATTTAATTCGAACAGAACACTGTAAGTATGTGCCATTTTTACCCCCTTTTACACAACTGGGAAGAGCTGGAATTGGGGTTTGAAAAAAGGACCTGACTTTGTCGTATGATGAAATACGATTTCCTTCTGGTGCGATTTCAGATTTTTGTCACCCATCATTCTGACGAACTACATACTAGTGGTTTGTAAAGTGGGAGCTGAGAAAGGGAGAGAAATTGGTTCTCTAAGCAAATGAAGTATTTTTACTGATTTGAATTTCAATTGCTGTGCTGAAGTATTATACTGAATGTTTAATTCAGCAGCGGAACAAATATTTATTAGGTGGTAATTGTGTTTAAGGTATGTGGGGAGCTTTAGGTTCTAATCCTTATTGCATAAAAAGCAAAGAGAAAACGTAAAGCAAAACACGAGAAATCAAGAGCCCAGCAGAGTGATTATTTTAGCTAAGCGGTGACTCCCAGGGTGGGGTTGGTTGTCTTCTCATTAGATATTCTGGTACTTAATGGTCTGTTTAATACATTTAGGTAGTATTAATTCATATTTATTTTACTTCTGTGTATGGTTTCCAAAAAGGATGAAAGAATAAGCACAACACCCATTCAAAAAAGTACTGGAAGAAATCAAAATGAATTGATCATCGATAATCAGGAGACCTCTTAACAGACCTTTTACTGGAGCCATAGCCAGCCTTGAACTTGGCCATTGTGAGACTTAGATGGAAGGAGAAGCTGAGCTATATTGGGAACATGATCAAAATGTTATATTTTCTTCTAATATTTTTACAATTTGTGTGTGTGTGCGCGCGCACGCAGGCGTGTGTGTGTGTGTGTGTAGCTTTGCAATAAATCTGGGGTTTTTATTTCTGAAAAATGTGAAGTCGAGGTCCATATTTACTTTCCCAACAATTTTTGAAATGGAAGTCTTCCGGACGATTTTCCCATTTAGTAACCATTCTATATCTCCCCCACCCCCAACAAAACACCTGTCTTTGGGTAGCAATGTGTGTATAAGAGAATGTCCATAGCAGTTATATTTGTAATAATAAAATATAGACTTTAACTAAAAAGTCTATCACTACTCGGACGTGTTTGATTATATTTAGGCTGCTTTAACTTCACTGAAGGTTTTAAGTCTGTAGCTTGATATTTTAATCAGTTTGGAAGAATTCTCTGCTTGTCTTTCTTCAAACACTGCTTCTGCCCCCATTCAGTCTCATCTTATTTTCTGGGAATTTCAGTTATGTGTATATTAAACCATTTGACGACCTCATACCTATCTCTTGTGCTTTGTTTCATCTTTCCCTTTTTTTTCCCCCTTTTGTGCTTTAGTCTGGGTATTTTCTGACGACTTGTCTACGAGTTCACTAATTCTGTTTCCTGCTGTTTGTAAGCTGTTAAGACCATGCAATGAGTCATTAATTTTGGATATTATATCTTAATAAAATATTCATTTGATCTCAGTAATAGATCCCAATTCTCTGCATAATTCTCTGTCTCGCTTATCTATTCTTCATTTTCTTTAACAATTTAAGATGGATGTTAAGGTCCTTGTTTTCTCTCTTTAGTATCTAAATCTCCTGAGGTTCCAGTTCTCTTGTCGGTTCTGTCTCTTGGTTTACGGTCAAATGATTCTCTTTCTATCATCGACTGGATGATAAATTATAGGGATTCTGGAAGATGCTTTCCTTCAGAGAGGGTCAAATTTTCTCTTGGCAGCAGATAGAGAACCAGCAGCTCACTTTGATCATAGCTTTGTAAAGGCTTGTCTACTTAAGCCTTGCCTTTCTGGTTTTCAGCAGCAAGCTCTAAGGTGTTTCCAGAGACCTCTAACTTGGCCGACTTTTTAAGGATAGGGTAGCTGCTGACATCTCTGTCAGCACTTTAGTCCTCCTCTGCCGCTTTCTTGAAGTGTCAGCTTATATACAGGCATTTTCCGTATATACTAACTATTTCAGGCGTGTGTGCTGAATTAGAGGCTCACACTTATTGGTTCTCTTCTCTCCAGGGTTAATTTCCAGCACTACCGAAGCTATGAACTCTGAGCTGTGTCTCCTAAATTCAGTATGACTGTTACTTTCTGCTTAGGATCTGTTCCCAGAATTGGAAAGTATTGGAAATCTCCTGAAGGAGAAAAGCTGAGTAAATATGGAGCTTGCCTAGAGTGTGTCCCTTCTTTGAAGGGTCATATCCTGTCCAGTTTTTGTATGCTTTGGTTATTCTCTACTGCCCTCAAGTTTTATAATTATTATTATTATCAGAAGGGTTACTCTGACATAAGACTATTTTGTCATGACTGGAGCTGGCACATGCTTATACAGATTTAAGTTGTACATTGCATTCAGAAGAGTAAGACAGGACTTTAAAATTTGACACGATAAATTATTTAGTGACTCAAATAAATAAGGGAAATTGTAACATTTTGTGTTGGAATAAGCTTCAGATTCCAGAGTTGATGCCATTTTTGAATGTGTACGAAAGGCTGGAAGCACATGACTTGTGGACTTCTGGTTTCTTTGGCAAGAAGGAGCATGGTGGGGCAGCAAATGTCCCTAGTGTAGGGACTCAGTAGATTTGTAAGACGATGTTGACACATAAAAGCTGCCTTCAAATCTGCAGGCATTGCACTTTTGCAATCTTCATCCTGTTGGAATGTATTTCCAGCCAGCACTTGCCAAGAAGCTTGGATCAGATTCTCAGGAGACAGAGACATTTGATGCCACCCAGGTGGCTGGAAGTAGAAAGCAAATATTTCTCTATTTGCGCAGGGTCACTGAATAGTAAACTTTTAGAAACATTCCGGAATTGGAAGTCCATAATATTTTAAAAATCAGACCAAAAGATGGCACCCTTTGAAAATTAGCTTGGCTAATGAAAGGGGAAAATACAGAAAGGTGTTCTTTTATGTAAATTCCAGAAACGTGATGCATAGCTGGGGAAAGAACAGCATTTTATGGATGAACTTAAACGACATCTTAATGACAGTTTGAGAGCTATTCGTTGTTTTTGTTAAATCATTTTCAGTTTTGAAAAACTGGCGAATTCATTTCATGTACTTTCTGGGAAAGTTGGAGACATTCACAAAGTTCTAAAGAAAGTCGCAAACAAAGCCTTTTTGTTGATGTAAGTAACAGGATGGAGTAGGAAGCTTTTTTTTTTTTTTTCAATTCTTTCTTTACTAGGTAAGAATAGCTCCTGGCAAAAGAGGCAGGAAGTAAAATAAGGCTCTAAGCCCTGAGACTTTCTGCACTAATGTTACATGTAGGTGTAATTGACTTTCTAAGACTTAACATTAAGGTTAATTAGTTCTTCCCGTCAGGAACCAAAAGTGCCCAGTGTCATTAATTAAAATCCTGTCGTGTTTAGAAGTTGTAATGTGTAGGGAGTATCTTTTACTCTAACTCAGAGAGTATTCATATTCTGCATCCATATCTTGGGATATGGAGCTCGAGTTAAAATAAAACATTTAATATGCTGTTCCCACATTTTGGAAACCCACCTTCTCAGCTTATTGTCTTCAGAACTCTTTCTCTGCTCTAGGAATCCCCTTGGCTTTGCTTGACATAGTATCAGCATTACTGGGAAAGAGAATCTTAGTGTCACACTTATTCCTTCTCCAAATTAATTCCTGTCCCTTCACTCATATACCTGCATTTGATTGTCGCCAGAGAGCAAAGAGTCACTTGCTCATGGCCTACAGTATGTGCTGTTGAGATAAATGGAAGCAAGATTTTATGAAGAAACAAAAATAGGAAGCCAGGCAAATAGTCCGACCTGGTCATCGATCCCAAAGAACAAGGATGAGAAGGGAAATGCAGTTATGAGATTAAAAAAAAAAAAATGCTAACTTGAGAGTGGAAGGCAGAACTTTAAGGAATTCTCTGGGCTGTAATAACACTTTATAGATTTTATAAATTGCCAGGAGCCTTGAATACAGGCAGGAAGTTCTTAAGGGCTCTTGTTTGGCTCAAGGGGGAAGGTTAGAAAGTGATGACAAGGTCAGTTCATGTTCAATTTCTACTGCTGGTTTATTGCAGAGATAGGATTTGCTGGGGAATGTAGGGTAGGGAATATATTTTTTCCTTCATGGGAATATCAGGCAATTTTTTGAGCCTCGGGTTACTGTCTAACGATTTCAAACTACTTTTGCTCAGATATTAAATGATTTCAGTGTTCCATCCTTACAGTTTACTGTTTACGCCACAGTGGGATTGCTCTTTTCAAAATGTATGCCTTAGAAGGAAATATAGGAACGAAACTCAAGGACCTTGCACTTAAAGAGGATTTTTATGAATTTGACCTCAAAGGCAAGAGAAGTAAAAGCAAAAATAAATGAATGGGACTACATCAAACTAAAAAGCTTCAGCTCAGCAAAAGAAATCATCAACAAGGTAAAGAGACAATCATCTGAATGGGAAAATATATTTGCAAGCAACGCCTCCGATAAGGGCCTGATATCCAAAATATACAAAGAACTCATACGACTCAATAACAACAACAAAAATGAAGAATCCAATCAAAAAATGGGCAGAGGACCAGAACAGACACTTCTCCCTAGAGGAAGGACATACAGATGGCCAACAAATATATGAAGAGATGCTCAACATCGCTAGCTAAATCAAATCAAATGCAAATCAAAACCACAATGAGATACCATCTCAAACCAGTTAGAATAATATCAACAGGACAAGTAATAGCAAAGGCTGGTGGGACTGCAAACTGGTACAGCCACTATGGAAAACAGTATGGAAGTTCCTCAAAAAACTAAGAATTGATCTACCATATGATCCAGCAATCCCTCTACTGGGTATTTACCCCAAAGACTTGAAAATCCATATCCAAAAAGATATTTGCACACCGATGTTCATAGCAGGATTAGTCACAGTGGCCAGGACGTGGAAGCAACCGAAGTGTCCTACAACAGCTACTTGGCTAAAGAAGCTGTGGTACATATATACAATGGAATACTACTCAGCCATAAGAAGAGATGAAATATAGCCATTTTTGACAACATGGATAGACCTTGAGATAATCATGCTAGATAGACAGAAAAATAAGCCAGAAATAAGCCAGACAGAAAAAGTTGAAAATCACATGTTATCACTTATAGGTGGGATGTAAACCTAAAAGCAACAAACGAACAGGACAAATAAGCAGAGACTCACGGTCATGGACAATAGACTAGTGGTTACCAGAAGGGTGGAGGTAGACGGGGTAAAGAGGATCAAACATGTAGTGACAGAAAGAAATCTAACTATGGGAGGTGAACACACAGTGTAAACATATATATGCCTTACTGTTAAAGGGTACAGCTGAAACTTATTGGATTTCATTAACCAATGTCACCATAAAAAATAATAATAATAATAAATAAATCTTAAAAAAAAAAAACAACCACCAAAAAACATATGCCAGCGTGCCACTTCAGAGCTCAAACTCGTAGTGACTCTCCACCTCACTATGAGTACCAGTCAAAGTGCTTACGACGCCCGCCGGGCCTCGTGCGCTTTCCCGGCCCTTATCTCCTGCATCCCTCTCCATCGCTCCCTGCATCTCAGCCCCGCTGGCTGGCTTTTTGTTGCTTGCACTTGGCAGGCAGTCTTCTGTGACAGCACCCTTACTTTGTTCTTGTTTCTTCTACTTGGAAGATTCTTCCATGTGGTTAACTTGCTCACCTTCAAGCCTTGGCCCAGATCTCGCTTGCTGAGGTCCGCTGTGTGTGAGCACCTGACTCTTTCTTCGTCCTTCATTCTCGATGCCTCTTCCTCTGCTTTTCTTTCCCCCCTTCATGCCTATCACCATTTAAGCTCTCCTTTACTGATTATGCTTATTAATCGACTGTCAATTTTTAATTGACAAAATAATTCAAAAATGGTAGCAATAATTATTGTTTGTTTGTTCCATTGGAAGGAATACTTTCAGGCAATGGGATAATTTCTTTTGAAGGTTATGCGTTTTTTAATATTTACAAGAGGGTCCAGGGGTCTGAATTATATTATACAACAGATGAACAAGAAAGATGGTTTCTTAGGGGCAAGAGTCTGCTTCTAGTGAAAATCAGAACCTTAATGTGGGCGCTTAGAGATAATACTATGATAATTACTTTTAAAAGTTGTGAGGTCAACATATTCCATCCTCTGCAGTCACATAGGGCAATAGGTGTGCTTGTCCGAACAGCAGGGCTCTGGGACCAACCTGCCTGCGTTGGAGGCCTGGCTCTGTTTTTATAAACCGTGTGTAATAGATGCTATGGTACCTGCCTTGATCTCCTCTGAGCTAGTGCATCTCCTGCAACTGTGAGCTTTGTTGGCTACTGGCTCACAGTCACTCTCTTCTCCTAAGAATTGGCTTTGGCCAAATGGGAACCACCTCACCACCTCCTGAGACAGCCAAATTCACTGACTATCTCACACGGGAGACAAAAGACCAGCACACTTGCTTCAAATGGCACCAGGTCTGGGGAGTGATTCAGGCACCAGAACTCATGAAAGAGGACGACGCTATTCTCCAGCTTAGGGCACAACTTGCTTAGTTTTCTCCCCTTCTCTATCCTTCTTACCTTGTTTCCTGTCAAGAGTTGAGCTAAGCCACTCCATGACGTTGCTGTTTCGACATTCATTTTGTTTGGTCAAGCCGCCAGCAGGGGCCTTAAACTAACATTTATCCTCTTACACAAGCTCATGCCCTAGAGCAGCGGTCCGCAACAGTTTTGGCACCAGGGACCGGTGCTCCTATGAGAATCTGATGCCCGATGACCTGAGGTGGAGCTGAGGCGGCGATGATAGCTCTGGGGAGCGGCTGCAAATACAGGTGAAGCTTTGCTCATTTACTTGCCACTCACCTCCTGCTGTGCGGCCTGGTTCTTAACAGGCCGCAGACTGGTACTAGTTCGCAGCGCGGGGAATGGGGACCCCTGCCCTAGATAATACCCACACGGTCACAAGCAAATGTAAGTTCTGATGTGACTTCTCCAACAGCCTCCCCCGCATCTCAGGGTCTTCTCCTGGTGTGTCCCTTAGATAAGACCCCTTTTGGGGCATTACAACACCCTGCCCTCTCGGTTTAAATTCACCAGTCTGGCCTTAGACCAGGAACCCCAAGGCACTCTGCCCACTGAACCCCAAGGCATGAGCCCCAGGCTCTGTCACTCTCTTTGCCCTCTGCCTTGACCTCCCGGTGTGGCCCCTTGAGGCACACCCTGTACCTCCAGGACTTGCAAAGGATAAACTTCTCCATCTCAATTTCTCTTGTGGTCTGTGACCGAGACGCAGTTCACCATCTGGCACCCTGTGTTCTGCTTAACAAATGTTAATTTAACAAAGTCATAACAGCTGGTGTCATGAGCGAGATCACACTTGCAGCTGACCGTGGAGAAGGCTTTTTTTGCTGTGAATGGCTGACTGACTGGATCTCCCAGGTGGGTAGTTCTAGCTGGGAGAGAGGTCCACCGCCCCCTGGAGTTCTCTGCCCTGCTCTGGGCTGCAGCCAAATGCTGTCTCAGTCTCTCATCCCAAAGTGCAAACTCTGAATGAAACCGCCAGAGATTTTGTGAACCTCAGAACATCGCTCGGCAGAGCTGTTTTGAGGTGCCCAGGCAGTGTCTCTGCCTGATAACACCCCACAGAGGGCGAGTCCACCAGAAGGCATTAGACGTCAGGTGTATTTCTAGACTCTAAGCACAGACCCAGCTGCTGATGTTATGTAAGTTGGTTAAAAATTTCTCAGGGTCCCACCTGTGACGTTAGTTAATGGCTGGGACGTGTGAGTGACAGCCCTGCCCAAGTGTAAGCTGCTGGATAAAAGCACCAGGCGGTGCCTTCGGGGCAGAGGAGGAAGACTCCCGTTCCCCAAACACTGTGGCACTGGGACTCGAAGTCCCAACCAGTATGACAGGGGCACCCTCGCTGGGGAAGTCACGGCTCTTCACGAAGGTCACTGCACTCTCTCCGTTGCTGCAGTCCCCACTGCCATCACACCTTGTCTTCTGACCCCGTGAGATATGTCGGTCATACCCCTGCCGTGGGGTGGTATTTCATCTAATGGCCTGGTATAAAAAGCCTGAGTATCAAGTGCTGGTGCCACCTAAAACATCCGAGGAAGTTACTAAGCGCCTTTTGTTTGCTTTGTTGATTAGAGTTAACTCAGTATGACTCATACTCATATACCTATATGTATAATTTGCCACCAATTAAGCCTATCATTTCTATGTCCTCTACTAAAAAAGATAAGTATCTTGACTTACTCCTACCTGTATCTGGTCCTTCCTCCTCTTCCTCCTTGCCGGCATCCTGAGTTAAGTTCTGCAAACTTATCAATAAGCTGGTTAAGGTAAGGGGTGTTCCTGATGATTTAAACAAAAATAAAGCATGCTAAGTTACTGGTTTATTGTTACTTCTCACAAGATTTTGCTTCCTCCAGCACTATTTTTCTTTTCTAGTCTAATACCTTTTCCAGGAACGTTTCAAGGAAGCATTTGGCAAATTTCGAAATGTCTGAGATGCTTGAGAATCTTCCGAGTTCTTTCTGTTCAACACAATGAAAATATCAGTGCAATCTTATTTCCTGGCCAGTATTCCTATCGAAAAGATCCCGAACCATCTTATTTCGTGGTCTCTCTGCTCTTGCTCTCACAATGCTTTAAAATTTCCTTTTTGTATTTGATGCTCCGAAAATTCATGGCAATGTGTTTAAATGTGAGTTCCTTTTCCATGTCCCTCTTGTTCAGTGCTTTATGCATTTTAATTGTGAATCTTATATCTTCTTTGATTCTAGAAAATTTCAGTATACTTCAAATATTTTCTGCCCCCCATTTATTTTTTCCTTCTCATGGGAGACCCTGCTATAAATCTCTTCTGTTTTATTTTATTTATTTATTTTTTTATAGGTTGGTTCTTTCCTGGGGCTTGGTAGGGGAGTTCCCTGACTCGACTGGCCACTCTGAATCCACTCTGGAGGTCTGGAGACTGGAAGTCTGAGGTTGGGGTGCCATATGATTATTTTTTTCCTCTAACTTATTTTATTGTAAAAATACAATATATAATACATATAGAAAACTTGATTAATCTTCCTGGCTTTCAGAAAGCCTCCTTTTCTCTGTGTGCTCACACGGCCTTTCCTTGGTGCCTGCTCATCTTTTAAAAATCGTACTATATCGACTCTGTTAACTGCTCTGAACAGTGGTATAGATCTGTCCAGTGTCATTATTTTGATATATGACATATTTTGTATTGAGCTGGTTTTATTCTCAAAGGTCACAGCTTCAGTTGTCCTTGAGATTACTGTGAGTTTGTAACAGTAAAACGATGTCGTTGTCAGAGAGAATAATGCTTATCTTTGTATTTGCCGGGGCAGAGTTCGTGCTTTACAAATTGCAACATCTGTGTGACATCTGTGAATCCCAAGAAACATGAAGGGCTTGAAACTAAACTGTATACAAGTGTGGCTCTGTCACTTAGCTTTTTGACCATAGGGAAAACCTCAGGGCAAACTTGTTGAGTTGTGCCTCAGTTTGCTCATCTTTAAAGGAGAAATATTTACTCTCGCTTACTGAGCAATATTGGTAATCAATATATGGATGCTCTTTAAAAATGTAAAACACTTTACATATCATTTGACAGAAGTAGCGATCACAGTCCCTGTGTCAAGAGAAACAAAAGGCAGTATTTGAGTTATGTTTAATCCCTTCACCCTTTATAAGATTTTTGTCCCTCTCCAAATTCAAACACGGAGGCTACACTATCCCTTGTTAATGTTTTGGTTTAAAGAGCTGAGTTCTGGGAACCGAGCCCATAGCCTATTACATCCTACTGCATCATTTTAGCTTTCTCGGTATTCCCTCAAAGTTTTAGAAGTGAAGCAAAATATATTTTTAGGTAGGGAATTTAAATCGAATATCTTTATAAAACAAAAATGTTTCTTCACTAGCGTTGGGCTCACAGAATCTCAGCTCTCAGAAACTTCAGAAGAGTGAGTGTCAGAATGTGAGAAGAGAGGCAGCAGATGGCTATCGTAGATCAAACACACACTAGTGTGTTCCAGACATTTCGCATCCACATTTTAAAAATTGTGGTAAAATACCCACAACATACACTTTGCCATCTTCACCATTTTTAAGCGTACGGCTCAGTAAGATTTAGCTCATCACATTGTTGGGCAACCGTCACCACCATCCAGCCACACAACTGTTTCTGTCTTGCAAAACTAAAACTCAGCACCCACTAAACACTAGCTCCCCATTTCACCTCTTCCATCGTGAAGTCGAGGGTATCTGGGATCCCAGCCAACCTGAGACTGGCTCCTTTCTAGCTTTGTGATTATGAGTAAATCCCGCAATGTCATCCAAACCTGGTTTCCTCTTATATCCTGCTCACCTGCTAGGTTGCTATGGGACTCAAATACAAATGTCAGTAGGGGCTCTTGTGAATGCTAATATTCTGTACACAGAGTGTCCTAGAAGCAGGAAACCTTATGTAGCTATGTGCAGTGTCTGAAACGGACTAAAAGAAGGATCTGTCTAATATAATTTAAACTTCACCATCAAACAGGTCACACAGCTTGCTAAGCGTCTGGTCTATACCTGCTCGTACAGAGATTTCAGACACTGACTGATGGACTGATTGATTTTTTCAGAATAGTAAACCAATGGTCAGAGAAGATTAGTAACTTTATCACAAGATCATACAACTAATAATTAGCCCAGCCAGCTCAGCCTAACATGAAGCCCATGTCTCCCCACCAACATTCGCCTGAGAACTCACTGAACGGACCTAGAAAACCCAGTCTTTCTCTTCGATCTCCTCACAATTTTATCAAGAAGACAAATTATAGCTACTTAGTGCAAATCAAGGAAGAGAACAGAACAACATACCGTCAAATGTTTCACTGCCTAGAGTTTAAAAAAGTAACAGTCCCCAAATGGAGTCATTTGCTCCCAAGACAGCAAAACCAAGGCTTAATTGCATTTTCAGCCTCTCTCAGCAGTGTGACCTTTAAACACTCCATGTGACATTTCCTGATGAGCGCTAGTGAAGTAATCCACAATAAATCCTCTCCCTATTCCTCCCCCGCAGAAGGTGACCCAGCCAGAAACTGTCCTTTCTTTTCCTCTGCTAATGACTTCCTCATCAGCCCTTCTTCTGCCTGTAAAACCCTTCAGCATCTTGGAGCACCTCTCCATTTGCAAGATGGGATGTGGCCCCATTCCTGAATCATTCAATAAAGCCCATTAGATCTTCAAATTTACTTCGTTGGATTTTTGCTTTTTAACACTAGTACCAACAACAGTGTGTTGTGACCGAAATAACCAGGCCCAACTCGAGTGCTCTAGTCCAAGAGACAGTTTATTAGCCGGCGGCTGTCCTTGCAAAGGAGCAGCCCCGAGACGCAGGGGCACAAAGATTTTAAGCCCTCGATCCCATCCCCCACATCCTTAATCTTTACACAAAAGACTATATCTCCTCCATTCATTAACTGATAACTAAGAGGTGGGTAAGCAAGCAGGGGTACAGAAGCAGAATGCGTCATTGTTAAAATATTTTGTACCTATAGGCAGTGATCCGGCCAGTAAATCCCTTTAGTTAATAAATTTTAAGCAGATAACTAACTAGAAGTGAGACATGGCCGTTAGCACGTACCATGTTTTATCCTTAACCTATTGTTTCTAAAGGTGAGGTCACTACAAGTGCCATCTGTGAGAATTTTAGGAAGAAAAATACATTCTGAGCCAGACAGAGCCGACACAGACTTTTGACAGGTAGTTAGACATTTGAGCTTGACTTTGAAGAAAATGGGTGGGGAAAAGAAAAAGATAATCTAGCTAAGGAGAATCCGAAGAGCATAAGAACTGGTAGTAAGAGTAAGAAATGTTTTCTCTGAGTCTACAACAGAGTTAAAGTGGAATATATGATTCTTATGCTAGTGAAGTTTTTATCCAGGTTAGGAACACAAAAATTGGTCTTCAAGAAACCATTTAGGATCCCATTACATCACTGAATATATTTCTTGGACGAATGAAGTCCATTACTTAGTTGTACCACTCTGAAAGAAGGACAGTTCTGGTCCTAAAACAACTTTCAAAAGATAACTAATATAATAACTATGGTGACAATATGGTCTCGAAATCCTCCCTGAAATAGGTGCCACATTTCTCCTTTCCGACCTCCATTCTCGGACCACGGCCACTTGGGAGATGTTTTTTGAGCTTTAAATAAAGGAGGACTTTCACAATGTCTCCGATCGCTGAACACGAAGAAGCCCAAAGAGGTTCGTTCTGCAGAAGAAAAAGGCAGTCAGCCTTTGAATACCATCTAGGGGCAAGGACCTGAGAGATGACAGTGGGACCGGGCAAAGTGTGATAGTCGTGGTGACAATATGGGTGAATGAGAATTGAGCCTATATAAGATCTTCTTAATCGAGTTTTTGCATTCCTTCTTTTACTTGGATGTTTTCACAGTGTCTGTCAATCTAGAAAGTTCTGACTGTGTAGTCTGCTCAATCAAGTGTCTGCTCCAACAGTGTTTAATATTCATCAACATTCGCTTGAGACACAAAGACAAACAAGCCACACTCAGGACCTTAGGTGGGTTATATTTGGGTTGCACAAGTTTGAAGGTGTCAATGAATGAGGGTTATTACTGAAAAAATTCCTCGCTGCCACATTTGGAAGACCATTTAACTGTCAAGGGTAGGTAGGTGGCAGTACGTTCAGAGGATGCTATACCAGAAATATTGACCATATATGTTTTAAAACAAAGAGTAACAGCAAAAGATAAATGCTTTTTCTAAGAGATGCACCAACGGCCTTGGTCACATGATCTGAGGGCACCAGTATAGACCTAATTGTGTTACTTTCTTCAGCACCTCTTAATTTCATTCTCACATTCCCTGACCGTATGACACAATAGGCCATATTTCCACCTTCTCAAAGCAAAAGCTTTCTTTAAGTTAATTTTAAAGCAAAATGAGATGATTGTTTTGTCCAACTGCCCTATTTAATCAAAATGACATAAATTTGGATTTGCAAACTTTCAAATAGCCAAACTGGCTGGAGATGTAGATTTACTTATCACTTCTATGCAGCACTGAGGAGCAAAATATGAACAGCAGGTCCAGACTCCTGATGTTTCTAGCCAGTGTGAATTAGAGATTTTTCAACAGCTGCAGGAGAGTCAACAACTTAATAAGAAACATCACAAATATTTAATCCGTCCAGGGTGAGCCAAACACCGAACTCTCACATCAACAGAGAGATGAACAAAATGTTTTCTGATTCAAGCAACATGAATTGAAGCAGATGCTAGCCTCTTCCTTTCAAAGCAGAAATTCTGGTCTCAGTGCCAAGGTGAGGCTACTCTTGGTTGCGTATCAGTTTGGTCAGGTTTCGGAGCTTAAGTAGTTCATTTATTTCTTGCAAGATGGAGACAATATTTAACCATAACTTCTGAATCCAATAAGACAGCCATAGAATCTTGTGCTTTCCACATTCTCCTCCTCCTAAGCAAGTACCTAATCATACTCTAAATCTCCAATGTAACTGGATTAAAATTTTCACAGAGAACATTAATTGTGGATCAAGTGAGTGGTAAGTATTTTCCATTCAACAAAGCGTCAGGTGGTATTAGCTTTAAGATACAGACGAGAAAGAATAAGTGAATAAGAAAGAATAAGAAAATGAGAAAATTAATAAAACTGGGATCTTTTTAAATAATAATTGAAGTAAATATATTTTATGGGAGCCAGTAGATAACTTATTAAGGAAAACTAAAGATAAATCTTAAAAAAAATCATATCTGGTATTATAATTATTTTACTTATCTGCTCCAATACTTTGGTGATTTCTTTTTTTTAATCCTAGGCTGTTAGTCCTCAAAAATATTTGCATAAGTAAAAAAAAATTACTTTTAAATTTACTTTTTAAAGTTTAGGTTGAGAATTACAAAATCTAATTTAATAAGACAGCATATAATAACATCCATACTCTCTTTTGATATACTATGGTCAGTTAGGGCAGAGAGATGGTGGGGGGCAGAAGGAGGAAAGTCTGCCAGAACTATGAGCTCCTTCTTTGCTCCTATGACTCCATTATTTCTAGCATCTATTATATTTTATTGGAGTCATCCAACTTGCTTCCATCTCTACCATTCAGCTGAGATTTTCATGGTGTGTCTTATTCATCTTTGTATCCCCAGAATTTAGCATGTTAGTGGCCCAATAAAAATAAATTAAATCAATGAAGTAAATGTCCGAAACAATGAAGAAGTAGAGATAATGGTGTATGTACATAGAAGCATAGAAAGAGCCAAGATTTTTATGGGATAAGAAACTCATAAAAATTCCTTGACATGTTATAGACTCTTAAAATTGTGTTGTGATTTTGCAAAAATCATCATAGTTGGTATTTATATACTGTATGAAGACTAAGACTCTTAAAATTGTGTTGTGATTTTGTAAAAATCATCATAGTTGATATTTATATACTGTATGAAGACTAAGACTATGGTTTATCACTACCAGATTTGTTCAGAACCTTTGAAATTTAAGGTTTTGTGTGAGACCTCACCATCTATCACAGTATTGGCAAAAGGCAGCCAATGATTGTTAATTCTGTCTTTCTGGACCTCCATTTTTTTATTTGGATACTGCAGTAAAATCATTAAATGTATACTTGAACTATTAAAATTAATAAATATTTTCAAGTACCTGTAATTATTTGGTAAAGTAATTAAAAATTAAGTAGATATTTTAAATCGCTAAATACTAATAGAGAAGTTTATCTTCTGATAATGATATTTGACCTTATTTATCTGCCTTTAAATACTCCTTAACTTTGAACTCACTAATAAAGGTCGTATAAATCTCTGCTAGGTAAATCTTGGCATTTAAGGAATTAAATAAAGGACCTCAACAACAAATGTTGCTGAGAACAAAAAAGTGTGTGGATTTCTTGATTGACTGAAATTTATTTTTTGGAATACTATATAATTGTAAACAACAGATTCCTTTCATTAAACAAATTCAAAAGAAAGGAAGTAGTCAATAATTTTCACTTTATTTTATAGTTATTCAAGAGTTGCTAGAAAGGTTCCTATGTTTATTATAAATGCTGAAAGAAAATATTTGACTCATGATTTGCCTGTTTTCATTTCACAAACTCACAAAATAATTGGCACACAGCTAAAGATTATGTGTTCGTGTGTGTGTGTGTGGGGGGGTGTCATTTTTGTCTCCTCTATATTGACACCCTAGCTGGGGGTACATTCTTTCTTGCAGCATTAGGCTGTTTCTGTTTCATGTTCCATATTTCAGTTCCTCCTACGTTACTTAGGTCCAAGTAAGGGTGTCAATATAGAGGAGACAAAAATGACATACGCCTCCCCCCCCAACACGAACACATAATCTTTAGCCGTGTGCCAATTATTTTGTGAGTTTGTGAAATGAAAACAGGCAAATCATGAGTCAAATATTTTCTTTCAGCATTTATAATAAACATAGGAACCTTTCTAGGAACTCTTGAATCTACTTGTTGATCCAAAGGAAAATAACTGCAAATAAACACCATTACAAAGACCTTCATTCCATAGATTCAGGATATGCCTGTGAGTTACATTCTTTCTTGCAGCATTAGGCTGTTTCTGTTTCATGTTCCATATTTCAGTTCCTCCTACGTTACTTAGATCCAGCCAAAGGAAAATAACTGCAAATAAACACCATTACAAAGACCTTTATTCCACAGATTCAGGATATGCCCGTGAGTTACATCTAGAGCTCTTTCTCACGATTGTATTAAAGACCTAAAAATATCTGTTATCCTAATTGTCTAATGTGTATAAATGGAACACATGTAATCTTAGTTAACTATACATTATTTTAAAGTACATCTCCTTTGGGGATATTTGATTCATTTAATTGGCCTTCATTAGTGGTGTCTTTCTTTGGGGCATGTTGTTGAAGGGAGGGAATAAACTAGTTGACGAAGAGAGAAATTCCTCTTTAACTTTTCTTTGCTTTTTCTTTTCTCTGTTCACATTTTATTCTCATTACATGAATTAGTAAAGATTACATACATACATACATACATGCATTTATAGATACATACGCACATGTAATACATACATGTAACTTTTGCGAACCAAATGTCAACCTTCACTCAATACTCTTTGTTTTTTATGGCTCATATTCTTCTAGGTTATTTCAGAATGTAAAATTTATTAAGAAACAGACATTTTGCTATCGTCTACTCATTGGTTGCCTCTTCTCACGTACTCCCTTTTTTCCTTAATGCCTCTCAAAATGTTCTCACCTAATATTATGCAGCATCTCAAGTAAGACTGAAAATGCAGTGAGTAGCCCTTGACCTCTGATCTCTCTGAATCTGGAACCAAAATCCTGAGTTTCAGTTCTAAACACTAGAATGAGGAATTTATGGGCCCTCTCTTGGGTCACAGGCTCACTGCTTCGGACTCACTACTGTGGAGAGAGGGGTGAAGTATATGATATGCCCGTCTTGCTAGGATACAATCGACTTCCAAGGTTGCCACGGGGCAGATGGAATTCTTTCGAGAAAAAAAAGGCATGGTTAAAGGTTAAAGGGGAAAGAGATGCTGAGAAGAGAAAAATAACAGCTGTCTGCTATTATTTGTATTTGTCTCACTTACATTTTGAATATTATGGTGCCAAAACTCTCTTCGCCATTGTAGAGAAAGACTAAACATTCACAACCTGAAAGACAAATTGACAATATGCTTTGGGGGATGAACCCAGAAACTCTTGAACCATTTTGAATACTTAACTAAATAATAACACTTGATAGTTTAGTATAAAATCTTGAAGCTAACACAATGTTTAGATCATATCTATGTGGGCACAGAGCACGGGCTTAGTTAAAAAAATACCCACAATTTACCTCTAGCAGCTCTAATCTTAGAAATTAATTCCCCTTTGATCAGTATCCACAGTCATGTTCTCAGGAATATCTATGAAAATTAATAAGAAAAACTATTAAAATTATCCATTGTCTAATTACACAGTAGTACAGATGACATTTATTATGCAATTCAGACTGCTTTCATGCTAATCTATTTTTTCAATATCGTAATTGACATACTAACCAGTCACTGTATTTGATCAACACACTAAGTCCGATATAAAGAATTTTTTTTTTTTTTTTTTTTTTTTTTTAGTACAAACAGCTCTCAAATCATATTCATTGCCAGAGTGGTCAGTAAATGCCACGTTCTTGGGTCTTTCTAGCTTATTTCTCTCTGATCCATATATTGCCATCGATACTACATTTAAATCTGTGCTCTTACATTACTTCAGTCCTTGAGGCATGAAGGGTTCCAGTGATAGTGAATTCCCTGGGAATTTGGACTTCGAGAGTAGGAGACAGAGAGAGCGGGCCATTGGGGATGCCAGAGCCAAAGATACTGGCAGGTAAAGACTGATAACATGCCGGGTTCACATGCCCAGGTCAGGAAGTGATGTGTCGTAAGCTGCTTTTCGGGGAAATCAAGGCTGGAACACCCTTGATGACCCAAACAGCCCTCGATAAATCAGACCTGACTTAGCTAAAAGGAAAGAGAATCAGGCCAGGGGAGAGAAGAATTAATGACAAAGCTTAATAACCTCAAAGAGGAAGAATTCATCACTAAAGTGGCATAAACAACCTGATACTGTGCAGAACAGATGTGGCTTCATTTAATTCATTACCAAATGAGGTAGCAAGCTTGTGAGAAGATATATCAGGACTGGTCTATTAGCAATGTAATTTTAGTCCTAATACTTCCCTCCACCTCAGTCTTGTTTTATGCTTTCTTGTCGCTAATAATCCCCAGCCATGTTGCATGAAAACACTGCTGGTCAAAATGGAGGCTCTTGTGTGAGGTCAGCCTTTCCAAAACATCATCTGATACTTGGCCTTGGGGCTCTGGTACTTGCAACATCCGCCCCCGCTACGTGTGGAGCTCTCATCGCTCCCGCTTTTTCTTATAGTCCTCTCTGATTCACATCTTGGGTAAGTTTCCTTTTATCAATGTGTTCTTGGTAGCTTTCACTTTTTTCCAGAAAGTCTTCAGTTTCCGGTCCATCAATGGTCCCTTTCTTTTTTTTCCCTCATATTCATTATATTTGTTTTCTCGTCTTTCTCATAATCTCTGAGGATTTGGAGTGAGAGGGAAGGATGTACTTATTTATCTTGAAACAGAAATCTTCCATTTCAGATCAAGAAATAAGGAAAACACGCATCAGCCTCCTTCCATTCTCCCTCCCCACTTGTACAAGACTCACCCATCTCCTAGTATATTTGAGAGAGAATGGGCACGTCGCTCTACACAAAGACTTTGCTGAAGAGTTGGGGTAATCAAGGAAAATATTGTGAGGCTCTATTATCCTCCTATATGAGCAGAGCCTTGAGTGAGTGTGGAAAGAGTTCAAGTTGCCATAGGAAGATGGGGTGGTGACATCCAGATTCACTTTGTGCTAAAGCCTCGAGAAGAAGCAAAATGATAAAATGCACTTTATTTTATTTGTTTAAAAGTTAATTTATGTAAGTGCCCAAGTGATTTGTTTTTCTTCCAGCCCATATCAAAGACAAATAGGTTCGGATCTGAGTCCATTTTTCCTGACTTATAAAAGGCAGAAAATAAGTCACACTCCGTCTAAATGACATGGCTACTGAGTTTCCCAGTTCGTGAGTTCAAAGCAAACAGTATTGTTAAGATTTTCTTTTATGGGTCTCTGCTATTCATCCACAGTTTGTGAAATTTCAGATTCCCTTCTTGGTCTTGAATATGTTCACTTGGCAAACTATCCCCATTATAGAATATCCCTTGTTGAAGAAAGTATTCAGTGTTTGGCTCAAAAATGTACAGATACTGGAAATTTGGACTTGGGAAGAGGAGAGGGAAAAGCCCCAGAGGAAAGCTTAAATAGGAAGTAGAGATGTAATAAAATTTTTGGTGATTGTGGAGAGCATCAATTCTGTTATCACTGTCATTAAAGAGGGCATTGGGGCTGGAATCAAGAAGTAATAACACACAGGAAGTTATTTGAAATCTTCGGGATGATTCTAAAGCAATCAGCAAAGTAATTTTCAAAGACAGAGCAGATACAACCAACTCTTCACTGAGGTCGTTTGGTCGTCATGTTGGGAACTGTCAATTAACCTAAGGAATCAACCACTAATATGATTTAATTATTCTTCTCTCCATCATATATGTATATATACGTGTGTGTGTGTGTGTGTGTGTGTGTGTGTGTGTACACACACACACATATATGTATGTATAACTAGTAAGTTTTCTAAGGTTTGGCTAGCTTATGGTTAGTGAATTTTTTTTTTTTTTTTTGGTCCAAGATATTTTCTTTGGGTATGAAAGAAAAATCTCATGGAGTTCAAATATTTAAAATATTTAAATTTAAGATAGATAATAATTGATGAACATCAAGGAGAATATGGAGATCCTAGAGGAGGGATAAAAATAAATTTAAACAAACAAACAAAAAAACCCCACAACAAAGAATAGAACAAGGAAATCTTGTGATTAATCTGATTTTTCCTGTGTATCATTGAGTGATGTTTCTCCCCTCATATTTTCACAACTACCGATCTTCCAGATACACTTTCCTGTGACTTTCTTTTAAGGGGTTCCTTCTATGATGAGTCAGTCTTTTCCATTCCCTGAATGGCTCAAAGCAGGCCATTTTTCTAATCTTCATGCAACCTTTCTTAAATTTAGTACGACTCTTTCAAACACTAAATTGAGCACTGGCTAAAGTTTAAGCCTTGGTGAGGGATAGAATTTGGCTGCTTACCATGGAAGCCAAATGGACCAATAAGATGCTCCAGCTGGAGTCCTTGAACTCCGGGAAAGTGAAGTGAAGATGGAGGTATAGTAAGGACGATCTTCATGGTGGCAGCGCTGGGAGTCTGGCAGCAGTGACAACGTCGAGAATTCAGTGGCTGTGGCCATTGCTGTTGGCATCAACAATCTTGCAGCAGTGGTGCTTGTACTGTGACACGGAACCAGATTGTCCCTGAAGTACCATTTTGTATTTTTCTACTGCCTAACTTCTTCCGGCTCCTGACCACTTTCTAACACTAGGTTTTTAACTTTTCCAGTATTTCTGTGAGTTCTCGTATATCTTTAGACTAAAGCTTTTTACAGCTGCCAAATTTGACTTCTATTATTTCAACAAAGACTGTTACACTTCTACAAACAGTTAGTTATTCAAGGTTTTGGCTTGTGAGTGGGATCCTTCTTGAGTTTCTGGTGGTGACCCAAAGCTATTTATCCATGGGTCGTCACAGAGATGAATTACCTTATTTCTACAGAAAGATGACAGAGAAAGGATCAAATGTGTCAGTGTAATTTGCTCTCCAGTTTCTCCTCCTGTGAGCTACGCTATATTGGTTAAAGGGTGTTCAAGCGGGCAGAGGGGTACGTGTCCGGTTTCAACCAGGAACTCCAGATTTAAACACTCCTGTGTCTTTTTCTTCCCAATGAGTATATTTTCACATCATACACTTATAATGTCTTCACTCTAGGGTGAGAACTATGTTTTGCCTTGTTCAATGTGTCTCCATTGAATACGCTTTTTTCAATGGTGTGTGCCTGTCACTACCCACCCACAGCTCCTGCTGCTTACATAGCTCTGATTCATATAAATGATTCTGTCCCTTGTTCCCAAGTGCCCCAAAGCTACCTGGAAACAATGTCATGCTAGTGCAGGGGGACCAGTGGTCACAGGACAGGGGAAAGCAGACGTGTAGACTATTGTCAGCTTAGGATTCTCCTTAGCATCTCTGCACTTTGGAGCTATGGCAACGATTTGGGCAAAGATAATGCTCCAGACACTTTGAGCCCGTAAGTTTTCCTCCTTTTGCTGCCTGAGCTGTGCATGAGCTAAGGAATGCATTCAAAGTTCTAGCAGGCTCTCCAGTGTCCCTTAGCTTTCGCGTGTTGGTCAGGTTATCATGGCATTCATAGGTTCGGAGATGGTCGTGTACATGCAGTGAGTCTATTTTCTTGATCATTCTATGGCTTGCTGACTTTCAGGATTTCTTCATTAAATTTCTAGTTGCCCTGTACTGAGTTCCCTGTTTCCAGCAGTAGAATTGTGGGTCTTCGCTTCTAGCTCTAAACTGAGTTCACCATTTCCTTTTACAGGTCAGGCTGCTGGTTCTGCTGCCTTAGTGTGTGTGGGAGAAGGGGTGGGGACACTTCTGGGGGAGGATGCTACATAGACATCACTGTTCTGCTAGATACAGAAGCACTTTTTCAGGAGGGAAATCTTCAGAATTTGTTATCTTCTTTTGGTCATTTTTCAGGACCTCGAAATGGTTGTTTTCAACAATTTTGTTGAAATTTGTCCAGTTTTATAGTTGTTTTCTATGACGGAGAAGTATCTGATTAGCCTGTGCTGCTTTACTAGAAGCAGTCTTACCATTGTTTTGTGAAAGAAGATAAATATATTTTTATGTGAGTTCAAGTTCTCGGATACCAGTGTTTGTGTCTTTTATAGAAAAAATAAAGTTTTTCTTAATAGGACGTCACCTTTATGGAGTTATTTTCCCACCTACTCACAAGGACTGTTTTTTGTTTCCCCTTTGTTTTGTGGAATGTTCCAGACTGATATCTCTCTCTCTCCCAGAGGTCTTTTGCAGCTGCAGCATTTTCAAGTGTTCATTAGTGGTGAAATCTGGCTGGCCGGATTAGATCAATTCCTTTGAGATATAGCTGTGGCCATTTTTAATGATGAAAATTTATTCAGTTCTTTTTTAAAACCGTTTGCAGAAATGGAATATCATTTTACATGGGCCTAAATTTCTATCCATCCCTTGCCTCCTCTCACTATGTGTTTCATGGTATTGTTGTTGTTTTAGTTTTTTGTTCTTTTACCATTGTCATAATAGTCTGGTGGCAATTTGTTTTTTATTGCAAGCTATCTCAACTCCATTAATCAATATCAGATGGTATGAATGATAAAGAACAAATAAGAAAATTATATTCAATAATTCAATCATTCTTAAAAAAATCCTTGTACATATAAGCTAAAGACACAGTCATTATAAGGGGCAGCTAAAATCTATTGAATAACTTAAAATGATCCTTTCTGTATCTGGTACCTAACTTAGAAAGAACAAATTTCTCAACCTGTGTTTCTCAGTCTTTTAAAATCCAAGTTCCCTTTTCCTTCATTAGAACATGCCTCAACTTTTATTTTAATTAACAAATGTAATTAGGTGTTTTGAGAAAAAAAAAATTGAGCTATCTTAATACTTGGTAGCATCAAGTCCTAGACACAACATGGGTACATTGAGAAGGTCAGGGAAAAACACCTGCTCAAGTGGCCTGTGACCTTACTACTAACCCTACAGTTAGTGACCTATTATTGCAACCAAAAGGTAAGAGAATGATAACAGAATAAGCCCTTACAAAATCCTTGCCCAGGAGCTTCTGGAGTATGCAATTAAACAGCATGATTTAATAAAAATAAAAACAAAAGCAATATTATTTTTGAAGCCCTGGTAATCAGAAGTTATCTGCATGGTGGTTTTGAATTGATTTATTTGTACTAATTTGCTCTTCCTCACTAGTCTTAAGGATTCAGTAGCTTGACAGACCCTCCCTGATTCCTCTTATTCAAACTTCTCAAACATCATCCTTCTAGAGCTCTGGCAAGTTTTTATTACTGCACAAAATGGCAGCAGACCAGCTAGCTCCCTACCCCCCTCTCTAGCTCAGAGTCCACTGGCATCAACCCTCACTTCCCAGAGCTCATTTCCTCCTTTTCTTTGTTCTTTGCCAACATCTGCTTTCTGCCCCGCTGGGATTTCTTAAAGAAGCCAGGCTCTTCGCCTTTCCGAACCACAGAACATAGTTACTTCATAACTTCCTATTTTATTCAGTAGATAAGCAGATATAGTATCTCAGAAATCTGTATTTACATAGAAATAGCCATCTCCCTATTTCTGTTGTTAAGCATCTCCACTATTCAAAATCCCTCTTCTGAGAAAACAAAGGAGAGTCCATTCATAAGGGAGCCCACAGAGTTTACAACAAGCTCAAACTGGGTGTGTCATTGCTTAGACAGCTGCAATGAAATGCCCAGCAGCTGTGGTTCGCGTTTTGCAACAAGTCCAATAAAATATATCAAATGGCCACAAACCATGGCTGGGTTCATTACATAAAAAGTGGTCAAATGACCTTATGGTGTAGGGTTCTGGGAACAGTTTTGGTCTGCCCTTACCCAGTAACCCCTCCTTCAATATTTTAGGCAGTTAAAGTAATCATCTTATAGTTTATTGGTCTTGGTCTCTTCCAAATTGGAATGGGAACTAGATTAGTCAGTTTCATGACTCCCTACCATTTCCCCTGCGTTTCATTCTTCCTCTTGATGACTTGCCATATTCCTATTCATTCTTTAGGAATTAAGTTTAAGGAAACCTACTCTTGAAGTTTTCTTTGCTTCAAACTTTACTCACCCTACCAGGAAGAGCCACGAGTCAAGTACCCTTACTCTGCTACCTCTTCGATTCTATGTAATTGTTTGCATTGCATTCACCATGTTCTATTTTCATTTTAAATAAACTGAAATGATCAAGGGGCTTTGGAACCAGACAGACTGGATTCAGATTCCAGCTCTGCCAACTGTGTGATAATAGGTGAGTTACCCAAACTCCACTACTTAGCCTCCTCACCTGTCAAGTGGTAATGATTAGCCTTTTAAGATGATAAACTAAATGACTGGCATAGAGGATGCTTAATTAATATGAGTCTTCTTCCCTCCCCTCCCTGATGGCATTTTACTTCTTTTAACATTCCTGTAACAGTGTCACTGTTTGGCACATAAAGTGTTGAAAAGTATATAGTTATTGAAGTAATGAATAAGAGCTCCTTATGAGGTAGATTATACATCACGTATTTTTTTGTCTTAAAAAAAAAAAGCAAACCATCATTTCAAGTTTGATCTATTTTCCTAGTCATTGATTTTGGATTTTCCATTTGTAGTTCAACTTTCTGGATTTCTTTGGATACTCAAAGCTCCCATAGTGTAACTAGTAAAATTAGTCACTAATTCTCAGTTGTCAATGACCACGGCCTTTCGTTCAAACAACGTCCAGGTTATTTTCAGCTACGTGCTTTATTTTAAAGTCAGAACAGTTGGTCTCCAATAATATTTCCCTTGCTCTTGTAGTTATTCTCCACTTCTTGGAGTAGTCGTCTGACTTTTATTGAGCATCTACTATGTATGGGGAACTGGGACTACAAAGACAAACGAGACATGGCTCTTCCCCTCTGAAGAAGAGCAATATATAACACCACGATATCTCTCTTTGGCGTAAGGATTATTTAGAGCTGGTTATTTTTAGGAAACAGCAGACACAAGGTGAGCTCTGAAAACCAAGTAGAAGTTACCTTTGCGGAAGGAAAATTTACATTTTATAAGGAACATTTGTAAGGGTGGAGATTTGTAATCTCCATTTGTAAGGGTGTCTCCCTCCCATTACCAGAAAGAGGAAGATGACTAAAACTTTAGAAACTTTTATCAGTGGAGAAGCCAAGGACTTAAATCTGCATAACAACCACATCCTTGTTTACTGTGCTTTTCTTGAAAAACATCCATCACTGGCCTCCTCCTACCGCCAACATCTTTTCTCTGGATGTGCAGAGAAGAATAAAAACACAAAATTTAAATTACCAGAAAAAAATAAGTAAGAAAATTCTGGAATTTACAAAAAGAATATTAACCCATTCAAGATGTTGCTAAGAATCTGTATGATGAGATCATAACAGTTTAGTCTCTCCCTTCAATCCTTTCACAGCTGTGGGTGTTCTCCTTATGTGAAGTAGACAATGGATATCTCTTGAGACATTTGGCTCCCACCATTGTAAAGATATTCCAAATCTTCCCTGTTCCCTTTGGCGTCTCTTGTTCAACATAATATATTACTTAGCCTCTCTGGGATCTTGGAAGACTGCACAATTTTTTTTTAATTGTGGGGAAAAAAATCTGTCATAGGCCTAGAGAGAAGGAAAGGGAGCAAATATGAGGGAAGAAAAGGAATCAAAAGCATAGAAACTGGAACCAGAGGGAATCTGCGATGGGAGACAGAAGCCATGTTTCTTTGACATTCTACATCTGGTTGAAAAAATAAAAATGTCGGTCCATTAGCCAGGAGGACTGTTGCTACCGGATGCCAATCAATTTATTTTAATTGAACATTTCCCTCGAATACAATTTTGTATTGTCTCCACAAAAGGCAAAACAAAAGAAGTTAAAAGAATAATAGAATATAAGTGAGATGAGGATTAGAAGAAGAATGGGCAGAGTAAGGTTAACCATAAGGAGCGACAAGAATGATCTTTTACATAGCAACATGTTTCCTGTCTTCTGTGGCCTGTAAATGTTAACTGGCTGTGACATATTGGGAGTAAAATCTACAGAGTTGATCTGAGCTTTTAGTTCCAGGTTTTCTCATTGGCCTCAGAAATGTCAACATCTGCCATCATCAGCATTTCAAAGTTCATCATCCTCTGTGTGGCACCAGATTTGTGATAACAGGTTTCTTTTGCAGACGAAGGGGACCAAAAGGTTTGCTTTTGGGAATATTGATTTTAAGCTGTTTACTAAGAAACAAAAGACTCAGAGAGAATATTTGATCTTTTCTCCCCTTTCCTGCCCAAGATATTCAGATAGAAAAGCCTGCTTCTGGAAGGAAGTCAGGATGTGTATCTTAGTCTAATTTGTATTAAATATGGTCAATTGGAAGGCTTCAGGCAGGGGGGCCTGTTAGCTAGATACCCATCTCCCATCGTTTCTGAGTTGCCTAGCACTAATTTGCCTGCCACATGTGTTTGCTCTTCCTCAATTACCTGTAAATCACCCATTCTCACTTCTGAAATCTAATACCCTATTCACTCCTTTTCTCCTTTGTCCAAAATGACATAACATACCTAATGTTATCTTGCTATCTTTAGAATTTGAGTACATGTATTAAATTTTGATCGTCTCCTGTTAATCTGTCTGTGTTCATTTGACTATTAGCCCAGCCAGAAGAACTTAGACAGTGGGAGAAAAGGTATTACTATTTTTTTTTTAAGCCCTCACACAGATATGTCCGTTGAAGCCCAAACCAGACTTCAGTGACACATGAAACCACGTGACGAACTGCGCAGGCTTTCCCTTGCAAAAGAGCAGGTGCAGATCTTAAGCTCAGGTTTGACACAGCTGTCAGTGTCACCTTGCCAAAGACCCAGTTGTCTGCGATGTCAAAGCTGGTTCAACCCATAGGCTGAGGAAAAAGTCACTTGGCTGCTAAAACTGTGCTTGCCCCATGGAGAGCCCTCCCACTGACCTGAAAAATAGCTTCAAAACAGAAACAAAAACAAAACAAAACAAACAACCAAAACCCAAAAAACAAACCTGACCTGGTTTGTATTATTTCTTTGGGTTATAATGCAAAATCCTGCATTAAAATAAGTCTGTCTGGTGTATTATTTATTTACAGACACCTCTGCTGGCCCTTGGGAAATGAGGGGATATGAAGAAGGGCGCTGTCCCAGGCATGGAGTCCTTGGGCCCTGCTGATACCAGCCAGACAGCGTTTTGGTATTTTTGCTGCCTTTGCCACTTTTGGTTGTCATGGCAACCGTCGGAGGTAGGTACTGATCTCTCCATTTTACAGACAGGAAACAAGGTCTGCGCAGATAGTAAATCCGAGATCCAGGACTGAATCTAGGCCATGCTCTAAATCACTGTGCCACACAGCAGCCTGGGCCTGGGAAGGTAGTTGGGGGGTGCGATGCTCTCCAGAGCAGAAGTTTCTGGGATGGTAAGAATTTTCTGAGGCTGGAGGGTCAGGAGTCCAAAAGGAAAGAAAGGATATGCAAAGAAGTGGTAGGAAGGCTCAGAGAATCATCCCCACAGCTCGCAAAATCTCATCTAACTACATTTTATGTAGTTATGGTAGTCCCGCATGGTATTTTTAGAAGATTTTTCTAGGAAATGTGCTCGTCCCCAGTTTTTACTTCCTTAATCATAGTGTGGTATCTTCTTCCTTTACATTTTGGTAGCACATTGATTAAAGCAGCAAACTCGCTCTTATGTTAGGAATTATTTTCTATTAGAATGCGCTGAACTTGTAAATAGGACACCAATGAGTCAAGAAAAAGACACATGAAATACATGAAATAGGAAACATATTTCAAAACTACACATATGAGATTTATTTTATATTTTCCACCAAGTTGGTTATTTGACCTGTTACATTTATCAACTTTCTGGGATGACGTGGCAAATATCCATAAGAGATTTGTTACAATGCAAGCATCTTTAGTTTTGACTTAAAAATACAATGAAAATAAGACTGTTGGTTTATAGAAATAAAAAAAGTATAATAAATTCCTAATAGCAAGTTTTTAGTTTTCCAGACTATGTCTATATTATTGATAGTGTTACCAGTGAATATGTTATCAAATATATTGGTATCAGACATTACGACCAATGAGTTTTAATATTTTCAGCCATAAGAAAATACATTAAAATCTCTTTCAATAAGTGTGATACTTTTTGACACAGTCATTTAAATGCTAACTAAAATATCAGCTTTCTGAAGTATTGGACTTGCAGAAAAGTCAACATATGGATTTCTGAGTCTAGGTTAGAAAAAAATTGTTTTAAGTTTTTGATGAAAAAAATTAAGCAAAATTTGTATATCATATTCAGAAACTGAAACAATCTTATAAAAGTAAAATTATTTATTCATCATGATACAGAAAAATAAAATCAGGGTGACCAGCAAAGATACAGATGCCGTGACTGGCAGGTAGTGGGCTTAGTTAAGTGTCTCTGTCCATGTTGTCACTGCGTTGGCCCAGCACTTACTCCTCCTCTCTACCACATGAAAAAAATATGTCAGTGTTTATAATATGATTTCTAAAAATATACATTGATGCTATAAAAATAAATGTCTTAAAAATCAACCAAAGGCTTGAATGGAAACACAGGGTATCTGGAGCTTCAAGGCTCTTCCTGCGGGAGCAGCTTCCATTTCACCGAGGGGTCAAGTTCATCATCAAAATTCTCCAGCTCCTGCTCCTTGGAGAGCTCCAAGAAAACCTGTAATGGAGGGAAAAAATTAAGAGAGGGGTGTCACACCGCTTCCTGTAGCTCCAAGTGAGTGCAAAGAGTATGCACTTACTGCATACGTACACTCCATGGATGATATAAAAATCACTAAAACTGACCCACCTGCTCCAGAGTGGACTGCGATAGGCTGTACTCCTCCAGGTCGTAGCTCTGTTTAACTGCACGAGGATGGACACACATTAGGGGTTTGTATATTTTATATCCAGATGGTGTTAGAAGTCAGCGTAGAGTACAAACGACATTTTTAAAAAACTTAAATAAAAAGGTTACGATAATAATCGTTCATGGTTTAAGCAGAGCACTCAGTTAAAAGAACACCAATGCATTCACATAAGTTTGGAGAAAAAGGTGCTGGTGTTATACTCGCACGTTGCACAGGTTTCGAGATCTCTTTTTAAAGGAGGAAATGGTGCCGAGGCAGCTTCTTTCTCTGCAAGTGAGCCAGTGTTTTTGCACATTCAGCACAGGAAGCGGTAAGAGGCAGACACATTTTGAAAAGGGTCGTATCAGAAGATTGTACAGAAAGATGTCTTTGGTTTTTCAGGGAGCGGATAATCCTCACGGGCCTCTTCCTATCAAAGCAAGTTGAAAATACTCTTTCCTGACCAAAGTGTCCTGAGCAGGGTAGTTAGAGCCCCGAAGAGAGCCCAGGAGACTAGAAACACGCCACCAAAGGCACCAGGTCAATACTGGCCGCAGTGCCGATCTGGGGGTTGCTGCGAATGACCTCGTGGCCCAGAGAACGGAAGGAAGAGGCTTCATTGGGACCACAGATGTTATCAACAGGAGTAAGAAGAGCCTTCTAGAAGCAGGAGACTTGAAGCTCTTCCTTGGGGAAGGTGACAAACAAGCGGAGATATCACTGAGCAGCGACAATGAGAAAGAGCATAGGGAGGGAGGTCCAGCTAGCACAGTGCAGAGTAGCAGAATTAGTGGGTTTGGATGGCAAGGAAAGCACGCGCCTGGGGATCACGGATGAAGTGTGGTCGGTTTTCAAGGGCACCCGACACAAGAAGATTGTTTTAATGACCAGACAAGAGGTCAGTTTCTTAATACAATGCCTCGGGCAATAAAATAATCTGCAAGTCCACATAAAACTTAATTTTAAATATATAAACATCAATATTCCAAAGGAAAGTATTCTCCTTAAATGCATCTGTAACTGAGTTTGTACCAATATATATGTATACATATATATTGACTGACTTAGCTTGTACCAATATATATACAAAAACACATGAGAAAAAAAAACACAAAGCAAAAGTAAAAATCACTCCGATTACTCCCCTCCCTCACACACAGAATCCCTCCACTTCCTTGATATTGTGCTCCAAAAATTCAAATTGAGATTTTAACTTTTAAATGTAATACGTTATGTCACATTCCTTTTTGTCATGCGGATGGATTATTGTATGATTTGAAATGATCTGTTTTCAGGATCTTATTTCAAAGTTTCTCTCTCTTACCAGTCTCTAGTTTGAAGAAAGCTTGGGCTAAAGGTCGTACATCTTCCACCGGCAACTTGTAGACCATCAGAGACGAGTACCTGTGAGGAGAGGGGAGAGAGAGGCTGATGCCACCTGTGGCAGAGGCAAACTGACTACAAACACATCTCTGGTCTTTATTTCTGTAAGTAAGAGTCGGTTTGGTGTAGGTGAAATGCCTAGGGTGAATCCTAGTAATAAAAAAACAGGCAGTTCACAAAGAGAACGAGATGAGAGAATAAGACCCGATTAGCATCCCTGGATGGAGACGAGCAGGTACAGCATAAATAAAATGTCCAGCTTTGCCAAAGTCACCTTCCGCCTTATTTTCTAAGCTAAACACTTACTCCTTGGCTGGCACTGACACTACGTAGTTTCTTGAAGTTTCCCAACTCGGGTAGAAATCTAAGTCTATTTATTCTCTAGAGTATTCATATCTCTCCCACCTTCCCCTCCCCTCCCGCTACTCAAACTGCTTTCAGAAAATAGGATAATATAACTCTCTGATTAGGGGACTAGAAATTACCAGGAATTCAGCAACAACAATTTTTAAAAATATTTTTTTTCTCAGATGTTTGTCTTTTCAACATTTGAAAATCAGGAAGATTTAGATTTCATTTCATAAGATACTATTTCATATGTTTATGGAGCAATCATTATCATCTATTTTGCTTATTCCCTGTACCTTTATGATATATTTCTATTCAGTCTGAGGCTGTACATTGAGTTATAGCATTGCTTTTATAGTTATACTTCACTGTAGAAATATATTTTCAGACCTTGTCATGATGATACATTTCTCTTTACTGTTTTCCCTCCTAACTCCTAAATCATCTGTCTTCTGCAGTAAATTTTAGGTGTTAAAAATGACCCTAAATTTAATCTTTGTGGTTTTTTTTTTTAGTGTATTACTTTCATGAGGATTGTTTCATTACTGGCATCTATATAAAGTTGGAAATATTAATAGATGTGAAATAATCAGCTTTACATCCTAGTTCTGCCTCTTGTTAGCTGCCTCATGTGATCTAAACTTTCTACTAATTTCCTATTTGTAAATATAATAATTCCATTTATTAAGGTACTGTGAAGGTCAGAATCCTATAATGCCCTTTTGAAATCATCTCATTTTTCACTGGAACACCAGTTTCTACTTTGGAAAGTCTTGGTGAGGATTAAATAAGATAACACGAGACCAAGATAGTACCTGGCATATAGTAGGAACACGACACGTGCTACACCAGCTTTTACATCGGCTCTTCTCTAGTCTATTTTCTGCAGCAACCAACAAATCATTTATTTCTTTTAGGTTTCTTTTTGGGCTAAATGTGGACTCGAATGACTATTATTCAATGCAGCTGACAAGGAAAAGCTGACATTTGACACCAGATCAAAACCAGCTACCACCTTTACCTTTCCTGCCGAGCAGCCTGGGGGAAAAGCCTCAGAATTTCGCTGTGGAGGGGTTCCACTTGTGTGGGGGTCTTCACCTTCATCTCCAGCAGGTAAACCTTGCCGAATTTGCTCTTCAGGTGCTGGATGGAGCCGATACATCTGGAGGGAAGAGGAGAATGAGGTCGTAACAGAAAGAAAGAGAAAAAGAACGTAGATCGCAACGTTTGTGACTCCTGATTCGCTGCTAGTGATGTCTCACTGTGAGACCCAGGCGCTCTCTGGCCACAGACTCTCACAGCCACACACCCAGGGTCAAGTGTGGACTTGGACGAACACCCACCTCAGCCTTCCGGACACCATGATGGCCACGCGGTCACACACGGCCTCAGCCTCTGACATGTAATGGGTGGTCAGGAGGGCGCCTCTCCCCGTGTTTTTAAAGGTGGCCTGGATCGCCTGCCTAAATTGTCAAGAGAATATTTACAATTAAGGAAGACTTCTGTTTAATCAGAAATGGATAGAGAAAAGAATTTTTAACGGGCGTGAATGTGAATCATTAGCAAAAAGATTAAACAAGTTAGGGCTCTTAAGTCGGCAGGTGGCATAAGGAAGGGCAAGCCAGGTGAGAGCTGTTACACTGGAGGCTGGCGTTAAAGGAGGGGTGTGAACAAGACACAGTATTTTGAGGTTGCAGTAAAAGAGAAATGCTGAGCGAGAGAGTGTTTATGTAAAGGCTTTGCAGAGAGGAAGAGAATGGCACCGAATCTAACGATGGAGTTGTCACAACCTAGTAGAGAGAACATAAACGCACAATAAACATACACGACAACATCCCAAACCCTCATTCTGCCCCCACTTTTGCAACCCAGTGAGAATTCTCACTCTATGTGATGACGCTATGTATGATTGTGTCATCACATAGAATAGAATGTGATGATTGTGTCATTCTATGTGATGATTGTGTCATATCGTGTCACAGAGATGCACCATCGCTACCTAAAAGATCAATCGAGCAATTACAATACTCAGGTTGAGTATGTTTGGGCCCTGACAATGCTTGTTTTTCCTTAACGATAAATGGTTAGGAACTACTATCAGGGAAAGATATTTTTTTTTGCAAAGTATTGATTTTACTAATGATATTAAGAGTAGCTTTTTTTTTTCACATTAAGAAACAGTTTAAGGGACAATTTTTACAGGAGTAAAACAATTTACAGATTTTTTTTTTTTTAAGCAAAGCAACCCTTAGTTGACTTCACAGATTGCAAGGACCTTGTCAGCTTACAATCCCTTACTTATTTATTTTTTTCTTATGCCTACAGCACCTGGTCTTCCTAAGTGGTCTCCCATCCAAGTACTAACCAGGCTGGACCCTGCTTAGCTTCCGAGATCAGATGGGATCAGGCTTGTTCAGGGTGGCATGGCCGTAGGCAATTCATAGATTTCTTGCAAGGAATCCATGCGGTCCCTGACCAGCTAGCACTCCTCACCACATCTGCTGCTGCCCCTCGGGGTCCATCCCGGTGGACGGCTCGTCCAGCAGCACCACCGGCGGGTTGCCCAGGATGCTCAGCGCGAAGCACAGCTGCAACCAGAGGAACAGCGCGTCTGGCACCGACCCGCGGGGGGCGCGGAGGAAGCCCGGGCCCTGGCCCTACCTTTCTCTTTATTCCCTCCGACAAGGCCTTCACCGGCCGCTTCTGCTGGTCCTGCAGCTGGAGCGCACCCACCAACCTGCAGGAGACAGTCAGTCGGTCAGGCTTCTGGACAGCGGGGGGAGCCGGGGGGAGAACGGGGCCGCAAGGGGCCAGGATGGGGAGCAGAGCTCAGAAATGTGGTTCTGAGAACAGACGCCAGGCCATCCTAAAATTGACTTGGTTCGATCCCCCCCAAAAGATAGTTTTTCCTTTTAAAAGAATATAAGCACATGTCATGATCTCCAAATAGCTGTTCTGTGCTAGCTTATACCTAAAGTTTAGTATTGACAAATTTTACCAACGAATAGTGACTTTTTTCTTTCCATGTTTAGTATGAGAAAAAAAGAATGACACTTTGAAATCAGGGGAAACAGTTTCTAACGGCCGATCCACCCAACGTGTTCTGGGCAGCATTTAGAGTGTCCGGTTCTCAGTTTCCCAGGAAGGTCGTCACTCCCAAGCGTCTCCGGCACCCTCAGGCAGCGAACAGGTGTGTCCCCCCGTGTACCGTGTGATGGCGACAGCGGCGTCCGCTTTCCTCAGGCCTTTCACGGCGGCGAACACCTCCAGATGTTCCCTCACCGTCAGGTTGGGCCACAGCGCGTTCTCCTGAGGACAGTACCCCAGGAACCCCAGGTCGTCCCCCTCGCTGCTCCCTTTTAGAAGCACCTGCCAAGAAAAGTTTGCCCTCAGTCTCTACCACCCGCATGGCTTTTCTGTGTTTCCATGACATCTCGCTCCTCACAAATGTAGAAAAACTAGAGACATTCTAGGATCTCGTTGAGTGTAATTATCTGCAACCATTTGCATTGGAGAGAGATTGTCAGTGAGTAAATACATGGAGAGAAAGGCATGCACAACCCAATCGAAGCTGAAGATCATACATCTCACAAATGTGGTGTCTCGCCGTCAAGGCCAAGAGTTTATATCTCAGTTTTTCATCACACTCAGAAAGAAGTGCATTAATTTAATTACTCGCTATTTAGCTTCACTCACTGATGAGATGTTTTTCGAGAACTGCCTAGGCAACATGCATGGTGCTGCCTGTGATGGATGCAGTGAGCAATGGCGCAGCCAGCATCGGGGTTACTTGGCGTTTTCAGTCTCCTTGAGCGAATCAGGCAGTAAACGAGCAGAGAAATGAGTAAAGAGAACACAGACAGATCCTAAGCGCTGCAGTAATGGAAACATTCAGGGGGCCTGGGTGGAAAATAACGGGAGAAGTGACTTTAGGTCGGGTGGTCGGAGAAAGCCTGTCTGCTGAGGGGCCATTTCAACAGAACAGCAAGAAGGCACCTGCCCTGGAAAAGAAAACGAATTTGGGAGCAGAGTTAAGCCCTGTGGAGGGGTGTCCTTAGACCAGAGGCAAAGGCTGGGGGGCCCGGAGCAGAGTGGTCAAGGGGAGAGGAGAAAGATGTGGCAGAAGGGACACAGAAATCAGCTCCTGACCAGCACCGGAGCTTTCATCCCAGCCACCATGCGGTGAGAGGCGTTGAAAGCATTTAAGCAGGACAGTGACATTGTTGATAAAGATCACAGTCACGGATCTGATTAAAGCTGATTTCATGACACCCAAATAGTCGGCTTTATAATTAAGATATTACTTACCTTTGAAAATATTTCATTACAGCATAGGGAATGCAGTTAGCATTAATGTAATGGCTAGGTGTAGAGCCAGAGGAGAGAAAGAGCAATCAGGGGGATCACTTTATAAACTATATAAATGTCTAACCAATGTACTATATCCTTGAAACTAATAATAAAATGAAATTTAAAAACATATTTCATTCTAATATATCAATGAACAGTTACCTCTTTTTTCTCCCTGCTTGATAATGAGAGATAAAACATTGATTCGGGGTCCAGGTAGTGACTGAATTGGAAGGTGGTCTCCACTGAACGAAGGAGCCCCGTTAGGGTTGGCTGAGCCACCCACATCGCCAAGAACACCTGTTCTCGCATCGGCCTTGGAGGGACAGAGAACACGCGTTCTCCTTCCTCTTTGGTGGGATATCCATCAACCACATGCCTGGTGGTCTTTGCCCGGTGGGCTGGACCACGAACCCTTCCCCTTGGTGTAGTTCCACAGACCTCTGCCTTAGATTGCACTTTTCCCCTTTCCCTGGACACATTTTCCAAAAGAGTTCTGAAGGTTTTCTATCTTCTGCCATAGAAGGTGGAAAAAAAAAAGTTTTCTTTATGCCTCATGTTGTCTCCTTGTCTCCCTTTTCTGTTTGCCTGGCCTCCTTCTACGGCCGAATTGCCTGTACAATCAGTCGACTGCCTATCTCTGTTGCTCAGCCTCAAGACTTTTCTTGAAAACACTCCCCCAAGATAACGTATTTGTACCAAAATATGTGTTCTAGTATCGAAGTACTTTTAAAGGACAATGAATATGATTGCTTAATAGGTTTTTTTTAAAAAAATACATTTCTATTCAAGATTGAAGCATTACATACTGGAGGACAGTACGCACTGAAAGAGCAAATCCATTGTTTTATGGTACTATAAATAGAATTTGTATGGACTCTGATATTTTCTTCTGATCTAATACTGGATATTCCCTATAGATGCCTTTGAAGGCATGAATAGTTATCCCCTTTCTGTGATTAACTTTTGTGTGTATTAATGTGATAGTTTGTGATGTATTTTTCTGCCACGTGAATCCTGTTAATCATCCAGTGATTAAAAGAGACTTTGTTGTTTTTGAAGTTTTAACGTCTTGTAAAATTTATTTTGAGCACCACTAGATAGCATATTTTTCTCATAATTCACCTACCTGTCCAGCAGTTGGTTTTGTGTCTCCACTTATCATCTTAATGGATGTACTTTTACCAGCTCCATTGTGTCCTAATAATCCTAAAACCTCGCCTGAAAGAAACGAAAAAAGGTTACATTCAATACCAATTGATTTTAATAGTAAAATTAAGAATAAAACAGTCTGAAATCTTGCTATGTGACAAGTGTTGTGCTATGTGCTTTGTATATAGTACCTCATTCAATTGTCAACCCTCCCCAGAGGTAATTATCATATTTTCTTACTTATTTGGGGATGGAAGCTCTTAGGGATGAGGTTTGTTGCCCAAAGTCACACTGATGGGAAGTGATAAAGCCATTCTTGGAAGCTAGTAGGTATGTCATCTATCTCTGGTGATCCTAAGCACTGTGAGATGTCACAAAATAAGGTCATCTAACATCTGCTGATTAAGCCTTCAGAATGTGCTGGCACATCCCATTAGTTATCTTGTGAAAATAATGAACATTAGGAAACCAATCATGTTCATTAAGTAGAAATGTCATGGTCTCGGTGGCTCATTTTAATAGAGCGCTTATGGTTTCCATGTAGATATGACTAATCTTTATCCATGGGCATGAGTTAATTAATTTCATTTAGAAATGAGCCATGTAAAAGCAGCAGTCATTGTCACCCTGTTGATGAGTCTGTGTGTGAACCAAGAGTCGGTGTACAGAATGGTTCTCGTCAAGAACCATACAGCTCTAAGGAGGGCCCTGAGCCAAAAACAGAAGTTCTACTATGTCTAACCTTTTCTAACACAGAAAGAGACATTTCTTGTGGCTGTTTTCTTCTTCCTCTTGGAAAAGCAGTGTTTCCTCTTTCCTATATACTCTTTGCGTAAACAGCTGGCAATGATGACTGGTTTCTGTAAATGACAAGGAAATCATGTTAGACCTTAATTTTCTCCATTAACTTTGAAAAAGCTCTATCCTCCCACTCGATTGGCTTCTTGCTACACAAGCCAGGCATCAAAGAAGACCTTCTACTAGGTGACCTATCCATTGGCCATCCTCCCATCCTAGCATCTCTCAGAACAGAAGCATGGAGACTCGGAGAAGTACCGAGTCATCCTCAAAGGACACAACGACATCCTGAAGACCGGACTTTGCCACGAATTTCATACAGTTACTTTCTCCAAGATGCAGTGAATCGGTGTCACTTTGCTTAGTTTCTAAAATTTACAAGTTCTTTCTTGGCTTTTGCAATTTCAACTGCACTCCACTTTGGTTTTTTTTTTTATTCTAAGAAAGACGAAGTGAATTAACATAACTTTTAATCTGCTCATCTAGTGTAAAAATGATGACTACCTACTAAAAGTAGTGATCCTCATTTGTATGAACTGGAGAAACTCAAGATCATTTGAGAAGGAGACTTGTAGACAGACCACTTTCACGGATAAACATTTGTGTTGTTTCACGAAATAACTACTTTGTAGGTTTTTTACCTCATCAAAGTTTGTGGAATTCAAGGCATTTTCTGTTCTCACTCTTTCCATCTGAACATCTTCATCCTCCCCTTCTGGCTCTTCTGGATTTTTACATACATCGCTGCTTCTTGGAGAAATTCTGGAGTCGAAACCATCCATTAGTAATTGATTTTGGGTTTTCGTCCTTGTATCAAGAATACTGCATTCTTTAAATCACATACTTGAGTAGATTGTGTAATTAATAAACCATCATAATCTCTTTTCAGTTCCGTGAACCTTCCTTCCTTCATAACGTCTGTCAATGGTACTACTAGACCATTGCTTCTGACACATCTTTCATTCTACTCATCTACAGAAACATTATTTTTTTAAAAAATAGCAATAGGTAATTTAGTATCTATTATCTGACAAAGAATTTTAATATTATAGCTTAATGAAATAATTTTTCTGAGAACCCTAGCTTTGACACCAACATATTGGCATTATTATATTTTCACAGGGTCAGAATATTTGAAGCCAGATGTTCCCCGCTAAATAGGTAAGATGCTTGACCTTCTATTAGGCTTGACCATTTCTTCAGACTATGTGTCAGATTCACTCTTTCTCCTCTGTTCTAACTCTGTCCCTCATACCCAGAATATAGCTCATACTATTCTCTTTTCCTTCAACCTAATATCCCATATTGATCTTAGAAGGTTTCTTAAAGGTCTTCTTTCATCTTGGAAGTCTCCCACCCTGTAAAAGCTAAAGATAAAACTGATGTGGGATAGGAGACACAGAGAGAATAAGATGCTTATGGATGTATCTATGAATGGTGCAAAAAAAAAAAAAAGTCTCAGCTTTTAAGTTCCGTTCATAACTGAACAAGCCTATGATCCACAAGTTGAGCTTCTCATCACCACAGGAAAAGAGCATAGTTATTGCTATCTTTGACCTAGTGATCATTCTATTCTTACTTTCTGGAGTGGTAGCATTCCTTCAACTGCCGATCTATCCAAATTAATTGTTATTTAAACTGAACTAGCTGCATGTAACTTTGCCCAGTGTTCCACTGCACATGGTATCAGATAGAGCTCTATCTTCATATTTAATGTTTCAAGTCTGTTTCCTCCACTATTTATAATCTCCTTTGGTTTAGGTACCTTGATCTCTATTACTTGTATCGGCACATGGTTCCTACCCCAGCTTATTCTAGCACTTGGCATTTGTGTGTTAATGGATTAATTCACGTATGAGAAAATATTTTAAAATATTTATCACTGAAATGAAAGAATTCAATTTGATTTCTCCCAACCTAAAGACGGGATCCTTTCTCATCGATTTCTTTCCAAACTTCCATTCCAGACATCGAAGAATAAAAACGAAGATGATAAAATGAAGGAATGGCTAGGAATAAAGAGAAACATGCACAATTAGGAATAATTAGACTTCTGCAAAGATGCATTTGGCAAAATTATTAAAATATCCAATAATCTATTTGTCAAATTGTGAAACAATCAAATTCACTTTCAATCTTGTTTACAGAAACACTGGAATATAATTATGTGATACTTTCACTTTATTGTTTTTAAGAGTTGGGAAGCATATTATCTGGTTATTTGATCTTTATAAAAAAAGTTGTTCCATATTTTACAAATATTTTATCTCTATGGGCTACAGATACCTATATATTCACCTTAATAAAAAGTTTCACTGTGTTCACAGAAATTAAAATGGTTTAGTTTAGTAAAATACATGACAATTTTTAAAGAAGAGTGTGTTCTTACGATTAGGGATATCAGAAAGACCTCTGCACCTGCAGAAAATATAAGCTGCAAAAAAAAAGAAAGATAATGGTTAAATAGGAAATTTTTTGTTTCATGAATTTTATCCATATAAATGTGAACTGGCCTATTGAACAGCCCTAATGGCACCAAGAGTGCTGTCTAAATGTCTATTCCAAAATTTGTAGTGAGGAGTTGCCTCCCTCCCAAGGTGTCTAAGCCGTTGTGCCTTTATTTGAAACAATAGGATTTAACCATTATTCTTTGGGGATCTGTGCTAGCCTCCCCAGACAGTGAGGGAGAGGCAGGATTTACCCTTCTCACACAGACCTTCACACTCCTTCCTGCGCCCACTGTTCCTTTCACAAGACCCCTTTCTCTCCTTTAGCCTCCCTACGGATACCTCTTCACTCTTTTCGTAGAAGTATAGATATCAGTCAGCTTGAAAAAAAAAAGGATTTTATTCACATTGAGAGCTTCTCTAGAATCCTGAAATCCTAAAGATTAGGGACATCTCATTTGCCCCCTTCTAAAGCTGTGTAAAGCCCAGAAAGAGTGTAAAGGCTGCTCTGTTTCTCGCTACCTATTATCCTTCCTCCCTACCCATTAGTCGGTGCCAACTCTTCCATTACAGTTCAGTTGGACTATATCATCTTATCTGAGAGAAATTCAGATGGAATCCCTGAAGTAGAAATCTTCAAATGTCATGCATATTTAACACGTTGTAGAGTCCCAACCCTAAGCAAAGTTTTCACAATTGGTCATCAGTTCCAGGACATTAGGAAAGATAGTGGCATTACTTACACGAAAAGGTAGGAGCATACAGCCAAGTAATGTGGCGTGTGGTATTAAAAAGGTGACAACATACAGCGAAGCATTTTCGTAGTTATCCACCAGGAGCATAGCCAAAGAGAAGAAGGTGATCTAAAGAAAATACAAATATGCATGTTAACTGCCCTGAACTTCAATAGATGTTCCAAACTGAGATGGCTATTCTTTGGCAATATCCCTAATCTCTGCTCCAGCCTCAAAAACCAAGCTGAAATCAGCATATCTCTACTGACACTTTCTCTTAGTAACTTAGCCGAATTCCTTTGGCCTGGAGGATCACAAATGAGACATCACTGGATAAATCGAGGATCTAATATATTATTTTAATTGGAATTTTAATTAAGAAAATTTTAATTTAATTTAATTTAAAATTCTATTTCAATTAATAGAATATTTTAATTATAGAAAAGGAAAAAAAGTGGTGTGTATTGTTTTAGAGGTAAAATTAAGATCAGTAGATAAGCAATAAAAGTAAAAATTGAAATTAATAGCTAACAACAATGAAAGGAGACTTGTCAACTGTATCAATGGAGAAATATAAGCATTTAGTAACCTAGAGGGTCTTAGTACAAGTACTAAAATACAAAATTCAGGGATAAGAGAGTTATAGGGACACCTGATGATCTCAGACTTCTTCTAAACCATTGCAGTGCCTTCCTGAAAGTTTTGTTGTTGTAGTTTTTTTTTTTTGTTCTTTTTGTTTTTGTTTTTTACTTCTAATAGCTCTGTTTTACAAACCATCGCTTTTATGGCTTTCAGAATATCCATCCTAAAAGTGTATCTCTGATCATATTTCTTTTCTGTACTACAAGCTGCCATGGCTTCTCATGATCTGTAGAATAAATTCTTGAGCACCTCATTTAAGGTCAGTTATGATTCCGACCATTATTTTTACCATAACTAGGACCATGCTCAGGCTGCACCATATCCATGTCAGATTATTACCAATTCCCAGGACTTTCTCCCTTTTGGGTTTCTGTTCATCCATTATTTTCTATTTGCGTCATCATTCTTCTCTAGCTGTTGAAATCTTATATTCTTTCGAGTTTCACTTCCTAAAGAAAACTTCTGCTCTTGTTTTCATGAATGGATCTCTCCCTTCTCTGGTTTTCATAGACCTCCTTATTCCTCAGTTGTATAACAGTCTTTTAAAAATAGATGAGAGCTTGATAATCTTTGCCTTATGACTGTTTTAATAAGCGGCTGTTTGCTCATCTGTTTACCCTGTAAGCCCTCTTTCGGTGCTGAGACTCTTTTTTCTCCATTAGCAGTCTTAGTTTGTGACACTTTGCTGGAAGCCAAGTGATGTTTGTTGAATTAATTATTTTCTTTTTGGCATCCTGAAATGACAGGAAGTCAGAATAGATGCTTGTACATTTTTCCCCCTTCCTAATTTAGATAAAGTGAGTATTGCTTTATGGAATTAATTCTTAGCACAGAGTTGGAGAAGTAGTTTCTGGTTTTAACTATGCTAGTAAGAGTGTAATCTTGTATAACTTCATAGAGACCTTTGGGATTTTTTTTTTTTTCAGTAAAAAGAAAGTAACAGATGGTTTTCAGGTTTCCTTCCAGTAAATATTTTACGGCTCTAGAAAAAAAAATTTGGCTACTTTTAAAGAAAGACAAGGGTAGAAATAGGAAGAGAAAAAGCTGCATATTTTGAAAAGGATCCGCACGTAAAGCAAACTTAAAATATTTTAGACTGTAATATTAATTTATCATTCTACCAAGGGCAAATTTTAAAGTATTAGCTCAGAATTGTATATTACATGTGTAAAATAAATGTTCAAAAGAAATATACTTACAATAAAGAAGCAAAAAGACCAAATGCCACTGTTTTTTCTCCCCTTGCGAAAAATGAATGAAATTATATATGTAAAGAAGATAAGTGATGTGGCATAACCAAGAGCACATGGGATCTGAAATCAACAGAATGTTACGTTTAGTTAAAGGCAAATGCAATCTAGGGAAACATTTAGGATCCAAAATGTCGTCATAGCACAGGGTTTTATAATTATTAAATTCACGACAATGTGATCATCAGTGAAAACAGTTTGCCTCTTCAGATTTTCTAATTAAATTGTACAATGATATTTGTTCTATGAATATTGTCACTTACCTGCATAATCTGAATTATACTTTTCAATAGAGAATTTTGGATGCTCAAAATGTAGTCTATTAAGTACATAAAAAGGAATATCAACCAGTACATTGGGACATCCACCAGCGCCTGTCCAAACCAGTAAGCAGAAGGGAAGAGCCCCGAAATTCGTAGCTGGGACCAAGCTTTGTTCTGATGAGGAGACAGCAAAAATACAAATGGCATTTCAATGTAAGGTTTAAGAAAATGTGGATCATGTAAACAACTATTCAAACGAAACCTTCATTCGTAATAATTCTGCATCATGTCAACAACTGTTATCTGACCAATGGATATGGATAAATCCAAAGATAAATGATTGGTTTGCTGCTTTAATTAACAGCACTGACGTTCATCACACATCTGATAGAAACATGTGAAAGAAGACCTCAGAATAATCAAGGCATCAGCACTGCGGTAAACAAAACAGTGATTAATGACTTACGGGTGTGGGGTGGAATAGTTTATCTAGCTAAGCAGCTAACTTTTCATCAGAGTGATTCTGCTTTGACTCCGTATGAACTGCTCTCTCTCTCTCCCCGCCTCCCTCCTTCCATTCCCCACTATTTCCTACATTGCATTTGCGTGTGTATAAATAATAGCTTTATCTTTTTAATATAAATAAATGACATGTCAGTTTTGCCATAGAACACATTCAAATATTTATTATCCATCCAAATATTTGTGTATATGTACATAAATATAAACATATTCATACATATAAATGTATTTTGTATTCCTTGTTGTTCTCTGAATAAACTCTTAAATCACATTTTTTTAACTACTTATCAAGTGATGCGGTTTTAGGCACAAATTATATTTTAAACCTTTCTAATAATTTTGAATGTATTTTCTTTTGAAATATTTACATTTATTTGTTAGTGGTCACTGACCAGCTAAATGATGCTTTTGTCTGAGACATAAACTGACCTAAGAACTCATATCAAATAAGGATTTGGTGATCTACAGGATTTGCGAGTGAAGCAATAAGAGGAATGAAAGACAGTTTTAGGTTACCGATAGGATAACTGATGCATAGTGCTGACATTTACGGAGACAGAAAATCTGGAAGAAGGTAAACATTTAAGAATATCATAAATTCAGTTTTGGAAGCATGAAGTTTGAGAGTCTGTGACGTCTCCAATGGAAAAGCTGAGAGAGAAGTTTGGATCAGCATTGAAGGTGAAATTACAAATTAGAGATCTGAACTAGAATCAAATCTGTGAGTGACTAGTAGGTAGAGGAGATCTGAGGATTTTTTAAATGTAGAGATGACAGAGGAATAAGAAATTCTAAAGGAGACAAAAGGACAGTGGCCAGTGCTTAGAGAAACTTGGTGAAATTGTGATATCACACAGGCTAAAGCCAGAAAGTGTTCATGTTTTCTAAGGGAGAAGTTTTAAGTTTAAACTATGTTACTGCCAGAATGACTGACAGTTATATCAGGCCTGTAAATTGTATTTCCCGGGATTCTTGCAGGTTCTACGCTAAAGAGGGAACATTATACGGATAATACTCTTTTCCCTTGGGCGACAGAATTACTGTGCAGAGGAAGTGACACAGATGAAGATGGTACTGATTAAACAGAAATGCTTATACCAGGTTTCACAGATTTTGTGTAATAAAGTTATAAAAATGGAGCCATTAAAGGATATTCTATTGAAATTTGTAAGTAACGCTAATGTGAGTTGGCCTGCCTTGATTATCATGTAAATTCTCCACCTTATGATTACTACTCAAAATTTGTCTCCACTTCAGAACTACTGAATCAGAATCTTCATCTTAACAAGATGCTCCAATACTTTGTAGACACATTAAAAGAGTCATTTGAATTAATGAAAGAGCATGAATGAAAATTTATAGATTGTCAGTTAAACATTGGGATTTTCTTTTTATTTCTCCAAAGTTCTCACATTTTCAAAATATCATTTCCTTTTATTTCAACAATCTCTTTTTAATCAACATTTTTGAAATGTATTTTTTAAACAATAAAAAGTACCCATATTAAGTATATGGTTGCATGAGGTTTGATGAATGCATATATTCCTGTATCACCATCATAATCAAGGTACAGACCATTTTCATCACCTCCCAAAATTTTCCATGCTCTTTTGCAGTCAATAGCCTTTATTGCTGGTTATAAGAAAACAGAGGTCTGCTTTCTGCCACGATGTATTAGTTTTACCTTTCTGAGAATTTCATATAAATGAAAGCATTCAGTATTTACTCTTTTGTACCTCATCCATGTTGATGCATTTTTTAGTTGTCCCTTCTTTTGTATTGCTGAGTAGTAGTCCATTGTATGTCTCTAACAGAATTGATCAGTTCACAGCTTGATGGATATTTGGGTTGTTTCAGATTGTTGGCTACTATGCATAAAGCTACTAAGAACATAGAGGTACAAGTCTGCTTGTGGAAAGATGTTTTCTTTTCTCTTGGGTAAATAATTAGGAGAGGAATTGCTGAGTCATGCAATAAGTATATTTTTAATTTTATAAGACAAGGCTAAATTGTTTTTGCAAAGTGATTGTACAAGTTACATTCCCACCAGCAATGCATGAGAGTTCCAGTTTCTCCACACCCTCACTGACTCCTGACATTGTCAGTCATTTTAACATTATTCATTTTATTTGGTACGTAAAGATATCTCACTGGGGTTATTCTCTGGATTACTCATGCTATTGGCCATCTTTTCATGGAAGTATTTTCCATTTACATATCTTCTGTGGTGAAGTATCTGTCAAATATTTCACCCACCTTTAAAATTAGGCTATTTTCTATTACTGAGATGTAAGAATTCTTTATATTCTCAATACCAGTTTTTTGTTACATATATATGTATTGTGAACATTTTTCTCCCAGCCCACAGCTTTTTATTTTCTTATTGATGTTTTACAAAGAGCAAACGGTTTCAACTTTGATGAAGTTCAAAATGTCATTTTCTTTTATGGTTTATGCTTCTGTCTCACCTATGAAATATTTGCCTACCACAAGATTTGATTCACTTCAAAATAATTTTGTGTATGGTGTGAAGTGAGTGCTAAGAACATTTTTTTCATAACAATATCAAGTTTCCATACAATTTGCTGAGAGGATTAACCCCATTTGAATTCCTTGGGTAGTTTTATTGCAAATAAATTGATGATATGTATGTAGGTTTATATCTGAAATGTCTATTCCACTTTATATATCTATATGATTATCCTTAATTAATACAACACATTCTTAGTTACTATAACTTTGTAATAAACCTTGAAGTCAGGAGCATAAATGTTCCAACTTTGTTTTTCTTCTTCAGTTATTTTGCCTATTTTAAGATATTTGCATATCCATGTGAATTTTAGAATTATTCTCTCTCATCTATCTATAATTTATATTTCTATTTATACTTCTTTTTTATTTTTATAGCTTAGGATTTATGTCTGAATTGGCTGCTCAATTAAACATATATAAATAGCCTCTTTAAAAATTCGGTAATTATATTACCTTCAGCATGTAATCATTCAAAGTAATAAAATTTGCAGTTACTCATTGTTACCTTAGAATCATCAATGCTGCTCATAGCAATATAAGGAGCACAACTGGATGCCAGAATCAACCAGGACATGACAGGGAACAGGAATTGAAATGGGTTATTTTGTTCCTTTTGAAAAAGCAAAGAATACAATGAGCTGAATGAATGAATTTAAAATTCATTTTCTGGAATACATTTAAGAAAATATAAAACAGATTATATATAATCCTGCTTTAGGTCTCTTTTGAGGTTTTCAAACTCTTTCATTATCCATTCAGTTTTGAAGCTTGACTTTTAGCTTGATACTCAAATTTATGGATAAGGAAAGTGATTCAAAGAAGGTAAGTAAATTTATAATATTACAGAGTTTGAAAGTAATGAGTAAGATTTTTTTCATTTTCTTACTTTATGATTCTAAAATTTATTCTGATGCTAAATAAGAAATAATAATAATTCACAGTTGAAACATTCAATTTCTTAACTGATCTTTATAATCACTTCAAATGTAATAGCTTGACACAGAAACCATATGAGATATTTTATGGGCATAGTGACAATAAATTATCTTTTTAGGTATTCCATGAGACCGGATAAATATTGGTTGAGGTTTCAAAAGTAGAGATGAATTACTAGAAGGGGAAGTAAAACCTCCAAGGAAAACCTTTGCCCTTGGTTGTACATATTGTTGCTCCTTTTTATAGCCATCTTTAAGGATAGAAGATTCACGAACCCTCTCGAATGCAGTCCCTATGTAACTTTCATGGTTCACATATTGTGGTTTGATAAAGCACATTACCGAAAAAAAAAATTAGAACCAGAGCCTGATTGTCTTCAGCCTGCTCATTAGAGAAACACTTGCTAAACACAGAAAGACAAGATTTAAGTTTATAGTCGGAATCTTTCCAGAACACCTTGCGTGCTGGGTGGGTTTAGTACTCAGTGGCAAATCCATTGACTTTGGGTAGGACAGAAGCAAGGTCTGAAATTACAAAAAAACTCTTACTTGAGCAATGAGTAGGTAAATTCGAATGGAGTATACAAAGAGTCGCTGGAGATGTTAGTTAAAGTTGAGATGTTGGGCACATAAATGTAAGGTCAGCTGAGCTGGTTGGTGTCATCAAACTCCCCCTAGCTAAACAGGATGTTTTTGCAGATGAAATCCTAAGGCAATTTGCTCTATTATTGTATCCTCCCTCAGAACCCAGAAAATCAAAAAAGCTTTTACAGTCTTCTAGGAGGTTAATTAAATAAACCATAGTGTGTGTGTGTGTGTGTGTGTGTGTGTGTGTGTGTATTGTGTGTGTGTGTACACACATATATATATATTCTAAAATTAATTAATACTTGATGGATGACTAAAGCTTTTTGCTTTAATGATTAAGTTTCTTAAACATCCCACTGAAAGGAATTTTTATTTACTGAGCACATGGTGAGGTATGTTGTGAGAGGTTACCCTAGATCTTACTGGAACATATGAAAATAATGATGGATGCATGGTCCATTTTATATACACATGGGTAGATGTTTATTAGCAATATATAGAATTATAAAACCTTATGGGTAGGTGGGATATAGATGATTTCCAGGCCTCTGACATTCATTTATATATTTAACAAATAAGTTATTCAGTGCTTATGATGTTCCAGTCCCTATCCTATGTAGAAGGTATTATGTAGTGTTAAAGATTCATGGTCCCTATGCTTAAAGAACTAAGAGGAAGAAATATATTTAGGAAATAAGCAAAAAGAAAAAATTACAAACTCTGATAGATATTCTGGTTTCCAAACTTAAAGGGCCATAGACAGTCCAATCATCTGGGCCTTTTTTCAGAAATACGTTGTTTTTGTTTTGTTTTGTTTTGCCTTGTGTCTAAAAAAAGCTGGTTTGGTAGGTCTATGATAGGCTCTAGGAATTAATATTTTTTGACAAGGAACTGGAGTAATTCTCATTTAACCAGTTGCAATTCTTTCCTGAACTTTGCCCTACATATTTTTCTTTTGTAGCATTTACAAAAGTAATAATAAGGCTTCTATTTCTCTCTCTCTTTCTGTTCTTTCCTTCGCCATTTTATTATTTTTGTGCTAGTTACAGTTCTGTATGATTTCACTTCCGTTTCCTCATATTCTCTTTGAAAACGTATTTTGTTAGTTTTATTTCACATTAAAAAAAACTGAAGTTCTGAAAAGTATGTTGTTTTCTTAAAGCAAGAGAGCTACAATGAACCCAAATGCTAATTTATCACACAGTGGTTGACTCAATAAGAATAAAAGTCCAGCACTTAAAAGGGTGATCTGGGAGATTCCTGATGGGAAAGAATTCATAAAAGTATAGACGTACCTCAATAAAAGTACTCCTGTCAGTTTGGATATGTGCTGATGGTTTAACCATTCCAAGTAGCCCATTGCTAACAATATCCATGAGAACGGGGAAGCAATTCAGCCTTTTGGTATTGCATGCTAATGAAAAGCTGTAACTCTAAAACATAAAAAACAAGGTTATAAATTCTCAGAGAGCTTCATTTTTTTTTTTTTCTAAAGAGGTCAAAATTCAATGTTTTACTTAAAAAGTCATGTTTTAAAAATCATGTCAAATAATTAAAACAAACACTGTGTAAGTAAACGCATGATTGGCTGTATCTGATTTTCAGGACACAAGTTGTCTGGCTTAAGGTTGGAATCAAATAGTATTATTATTATTGTTTAAGAACAAAACAGAAGTTTCAGAATATATGTATTAGAAAACCCTTGAGAAGAAATATGAATTCTTGGGACTTAAATATGCACTTGGATTGTACGAGGATTGTCTAGTATTTTTATTTTGCTGATACATACAGTTTGTGTTGGTAGATAGTGATTGATATATGAATTATTTATCATACTAATGACTACAATTCACTAAGTAATAAATGAAAGCAGTATATATTTTTCATTTTGTTTCCTAAATTGGAAACCTGAGTATATTGATGATATATTAGCTTTCTATACCTTTAGGAAAAATGACTAAATAGAGACCAGCATACCTTTTCATGACCAGACACAATGATGGCTCCGTTATATGATGGATCATCTAGGCCATTTCTAGTTCCTGATATATCCACTTCCAAAGCTATGTTCTGATGCTCCACAGAATGTATAAAGTCATCAATGCTTGTTCCTAAATTGTAGTTAAATGTATTATGTGTCACAAAACTCAGAAAATCAATGTCAAGTTGTGCAGTGAAATTAAAATTAACATCCCTATGGACACTTACTGTAATATGGACACTCACTGTAATATGGACTGTGAGGGTATTTTCCCACATGATAACATGCATGCCACTGTGAATTAAAAATCTGCTTACTTCTCATGGAATTTACTTTATAATATGTTTATTTGCTTATGATTACTGCCATATGGTGCATTTGGAACACATTTTTCCCCCTAGAATCTTTTGATGAGTGACCATACCAATAAGGTTTTAATGACGCAGATAATCTCTAATTAACTACCAAATTTGCTAAATCTCACTTCACTACTGCTAGATTATTAATTGATCTTCAAAATGTTTCTTGATACAGGAAGACAATCTGTTAAATGGCTATGTGAAGAGCTCCATGGACTTTCTCCCCAGAAAAACAATCATAACTAGTAAAAAATTACTAAAAGCCCAACAAGTTAAAATTTTTTGATTGTCTTGAGGGCATATAGAAAATGAAAAAAACCCCTCCATTTATTTAAGAGAATATACCTAATCTGTGTAAGTACATTGAGAAACTGTGGAAAATACCTATACTTTCACTGCCCCCGCTTCCTTGATTAGCATAACAGAAGCTCCACTGTGAAATGTGCAGAGCCAAGACCTCAGAGCCAAGCCCAGGTTACAGTATCTTCCTGGGAGGAATTGGGGCAAGGATGATTTTTGGTCTCTTGTCCCTAGATTAGAGCTTCTACCCTATGAGTAGAAGATGAATGGAAGACGAGAACTCCAGACCACTGGGCCACTCTTGCCTGGTAACAAGATTCTGCAACATGAAGGTGAAAGCAGTAAGAAAGATTGGTGGCCTGCCCTTCCCAGGAAGATAACGGGTATCTATTGAAAATGCTTCTCTTCTTCACACTACACACAAAAATGAACTGAAAATGATCATAGACCCAACTGTAAGAACTCAAAGTATAAAATCCTGAGAAGAAAATAGAGGAACAAGCCTTTGCGAGCTCAGGTTAGGCAATGCCTACTTAAAAATATCATCAAAAGCACAGGGAAGGAAAAAAATAAGTCAGAATTCATAAAAATGAAAACATTATGCTGAAAAAAGACACCAATAGCAAAATGAAAAGACAATCTACAGGATGAGTTAAATACCAGCAACACATTTACAGTTGATTCTTATTATTCACAGTGGTTATATATTCACGTCTATACAATCACTATAATGTCACCATAGATATTGAATCGATAAACTGAACCATTGTTCCCAGGGGAAACACAGAGTTAGGTTTCCTGTGAGCCTCTGGTTACAACAATTTTTCACCAATTGATACGTTGTTTTATTTTCTGTGTGCTTCTGCATATATATTGTTGCTTCATTAACACTGATCTCACAGCCAACAGCACTGTAACTCATGTCCGATTGAAGCTGATCTAACACACATATTTTCTCCGCATGTCACAGCCTTCTTGAGCTTAGAAATAGCATTTCAGCAATGTATTTGGGGGCCACTTTAAACAGCAAAATTGCCAAGGAAAAGCACAACAGTGTGAAAAATGCAGCACTAAACAGATTACAGAGAGGATATTGGTTTGCAGTATGAGATATTTGTTAACAGTATTAGCTGGAAATGTGTGTATCAGGTGACACAAAATTTTCACATCTCTGAGCATATCTGTGAATGATGAAAGTGCCATGAGTATTGGTTTGGAAGCTACAAATAAATTTTAGAGAGTGGACAAATTTGTAAATACATAATCTGTGAATAATGAGAATCTATTGTATCTGAGAATAGAGACTTGTATATAGACTATATAAGAAACACTTATAACTCAATTAAAAAATATAACCCATTTTTAAAAGTGGGAATAAAAGACATTTCTCTAAAAAAGATATACAACTGGTCAATAAGCACATGAAATAAATGCTCAACATCATTAGCCATTAGAAAAATGCAGATTAAACCACAAGATACTACTGTGTATAGCAGCATTGATTATAATAACCAATTACTGAAAAAAAAACAAATTTCCATTTTCTGATGACTAATAAAATGTGCTATATCCACAAACAGAATATTATTCAACAATTTAAACATTAAAGTACTGACACATGCTACAACATAGATGAACCTTTAAAACATCATGCTAAGTGAAAGAAGTCAGTCACAAAAAATCAAATATTGTATGAATCTACTTATATTAAACACCCAGAGTAGCAAATCCATAGAAGTAGAAAGTAAATTTGTGATTGATCAGAGCTGGGGCAGAGAGAATGAGAATGACTACTAATGAGTATGGAATTTGTTTTTGAGATGAAAATATTTTAAAATGAATTGTAGTGAGGATTACACAATTCTGTAAATATACCAAAAATCATTAAATTCTACACTTTAAATGAATAAATCATATGGCTTATGAATTATATCTCAAGCTGTTAAAAATGTTTTGGGGGTACAAACTCTTCCATTTTGCAAACTGCCACCAGATAATTTATTCTCCTTGGCAAATATTTTTCTAATTCCTGCTCCATTTGGGGCTTGTATTCATCATCCCCAAGCTTCATAAATTGTACTGAACACATGCTGAAGAAGTCAAAAGCTCATTTACCTGGAAATGAGGTATTGACCACGTTATTACCTGTTTTATTGATGATTAATAATTGAGTGAGAGGATCGCATGGCTGCTGTCCAGGAGCAAGGAAGTATAATTGAGGAGAAAGTTCCCACGTGTAACTGCTTTGGTATATTTTCAAGATGATATACTCCAAAAGCACAGGGCAAAATCCAATTCCTAGAATCAATAGCCTGCACAGAATAAAATTGTCAACGTGAAGGCATAGTCATTTCCTATCCTTTTAAAACCATCTGAGCAGGTTATAATGTAATAAGATCAAGAGATCATGAAAATTAAACATATAGCTCTCGGACTCATTTCTTGAGTATTTTGTCCTACCTCTAAATTAGAGATGATAAAAGTCCACATTTATCCTTCTATCCATTTCTCCTGTTGCTCTCTGTCCATTAGCCACCATTTCATGGGATAGATCTTTTAACTCAGTGCCCAGATTCTGCCTCTCTCCTGAGATTCCAATGTGATGCTCCCCTTTTCTGCTGGTTAATTCATCAACACTTTATACTCAATTATTTTTTATGTCCGATCCTCTTCATAGAGTTCCTATTTCTCTTAGTGACTGCATGATAGTCTCCAGTCTCAATGTTTCAATTATTTTCTACTCTTTATTTTCCATTTGAAATAAGTTGCTTTATTTTACTTTGAAACCTTTCTCCATTCTTGATTTCTAACTTTATGATATTACACCTTGTCGTAATTCATGCTAATCTTGTTACAGATTCTCAATGGATTCTCATTATTTATTTAGCGAGTGTTTATTGAGATCCTATTATGTGCCAAGCATCCCATGTCTTTGATGCTTCATTGGCCTCCTCACAGACAAGGTGTTAATTGACAGCTAAAGTACTATGGACACCAGGGTGCTCCTGTGAGGTGATATGAGCCCTAGGAGCAGGGGTAGTGCCCATTACGCAGACAGGAATTATGGAGAGTGAGCTACCATCACTTAAGAGGCCTGAAGGGAAATCATGACATCTACGTAAGAGCAAGTAGGATTCAATGGGAGAGTCAGGACTTCTGGAAAAGAGTCGGTAGCATAACTATATAGCATCTAAAATAAGGCATTGGCATATGGATACTGGAAAAAAAGGTCCACATCCCAATGTTTTTGTCACTTACCATAAGAGAAACACTGAAAGACAGAGAATGTTAGAGGAAAACTTACATGACTAACTTTTCCCCTAAAACTGGCTCTGAAATGATATAAATTCCACTTGCTAGTCTACTAATAGGAACTACTAGGACCATGAGCGAGACTGAGAATTATACTTCATCTAGTTGTGCAGATGCAGAAATTTATTTTTATTTTTTGTTTGGCTTCTCGTTTTTAGACCTTATATATAGATTTTTTTAAAATACATTGACCGCACAAAACCTATGGCATTCTGATACTTACAGTGATAAAAGAGCTTTTCTTTCATGCTTTAACTTTAATAAGCGAACCCTTGCAATTGTGCAGATTTGCTGTCTCCACAGAGCCATACCGCCTATTATGTCTGTAGTCTCATTAAGTGAAGAGAGAATTTGTTCCATCTCAACAAGCCTTTCTGTGTCCGCAGCTCTTTCTGCTTGTACTTCTCCCAACATGGCAATATCTGCAAAACACAAAATAAACAGTTCTTAAAATGCCACTTCAGACGTACTTTATTGAGCTTACTATAGGAGTTTGTTTTACCAAGGATGTTATGGATAGTCTTCTGCACAACTTGTAGGTATTATGTAGTATTCTTGGCTATTGCCAGGAACAAGAAAAACAGATGAAAGATTCATTTCTTGTGTAAAAGGACTAGAAAGAAGGCCTTAGATACTTTGGATACAGACGATATGTTGAAGAGGTTAAAATAAATATGCCAGATAATCACAGCACCTAGGTGTGACTTAGAAACTTAGTAAAGGAAACAATTATCTTAGGTGTTCACCTAGAGAAACAAGCTACAAATTGACATGCTACAAACTGGGAGTTAACTGTAAATTGTTGCTACTGGAGGGATTTCAAACCTATCCACACTGTTTGAGGGTGCATTCATTTGTATATTCCCTGCAATGTCTAGGTATCCAGGATGCTGCTTATTGTATGATGCTAGAATAAGCCTGGTATTAAGCCGCAAAGATCACACACTCATAAAGACACACGCTCAATCATGGACGTAAAAACACATCATTTCAGTTATGAGTAAAGATGTAAGGATCTTAAACAAGATAGCGGTCAACAGTATATTAGAAGAATAATTCAGGTATTTCTGCTTCAGTTAGTTGCAAGAGACTGTCGCCCTTCTTACCAAGAGAATAAATAACAGCTCTTTTCCATCCATTGGATAGATTAGGGCACCCAAAAGGCTATAGAAAGAATAACAGAGATTCAAAGTAGATGGAATAAAAACTTACCTAACTTATGGGAGGAAAAGACAAAATTAGACACATCTAGAATCATAGTTGGGAGATTTTACTATCCCTTACTTGTAATTGATAGAAAAAACCAAATCAGTAAGGCTATAGAATATTTGAACAACACTATCACGTAACTTGACTAAATTGATATTTATACAACTCTTTACACAACTGAAGTTCTTTAAATATATATTCTACATGTATATACTTCTGCAAACATACACACATATATTCATTTATATGAATGTATATATAAATGTTTTTAAGCGGACAAGAAATATTCACCAAAATAGACAAAATGTTGGTTCAACAAGTTTCAATGAAATGAAAAGATTTTAAGTCATAGGTTGTGCTTTATGACTACATTAAAAGTTTTAATGTCAGTAACAATAACATTTAGAAAATCCACTAGTATTTTTATACTGACCAGCATATTTGTAAATTATTGAGTATGACAATGTCTCATCAAATAGGGCATATCATCAATGATGTAAAAATTATTTAAAATAACCAAATAGAAATTTTAGATTTGAAAAGTACAACTGAGAAAAAAATCACTGAAAAATAAAAGCTCAACATATTTCATCTGGTAGAAGAGATGATTAGCAAATATGAAAAAGATAAATTGAGATTATTAAGTCTAAGAAACAGAAAGGAAAAAGAATGAAGAAAAATTAAGTCTCAGAAAATTGTGAGACACTACCAAGCATACTAACATATATTACAACATGTGATAATAGGAGTTCCAGAAGGATCGCATAGAGGAAGGGACAGAAAGCATAGTTGAAGAAATAATGACTAAAATCTTTCCCAAATTCGATGAAAAGCTCTAATTTTTACATATAGGGAGCTCAACAAACTCCAAGCAGGATAAACATAAAGAGGTCCACACCTGAAGACATCATAGTCAAACTCTCAAAGCCAAAAACAGAAAGAGAGAATCTTGAAAGTAGCAGGAGAAAAATAACTCATCATACGAAGAAATTTTCAATAAGATTTGGGGCTGATTTCTCATAGAAACCATGGAGACCAGCAGGCAGTGAGATGACATCTTCGAAGTGCTTGAAGAGAGAGATTTAGAATAAGTGTTTTGTCTAAGACTGCTCCTGGAAAATGGGGTAAGATGAGGGCTATGAGCCTTGGATAGAAGAAAATGGGCCACCTTTAATATCAAAGCAATATTGGCAGTAGTGGTAACAAATGTGACAGGGATGCATTTCACCTTTATAGATGCTTGTCTTACTCATGGACCCCCACATTGTGTAATCACATATTTGGAATGGTGTCTTCTTGAAGTATTTACTGCACTACGGGTTGCAAATATTTTACATGATAATTTTTATGCATTTTATTTACCTGGTTCTTCAATAGTTGATTTTCCTTCCAGTTTGAGGAACACCTCATTCAAAGTTGTCATGGAAACACCATAATTCTCAATGCCAAGGCCAGGACAGCGATCAAGATCCTCATAAAGTTCTAAAGAACACAGATATAGTAGCAAATCAAAACAACAAAAATCACAAGTGAACCAAGGACAACTTTTGAAACTAAAAAGAGCAGATATGTGAATTATACTTGCAATATGTCAAACATTTAAAAAACTAACATTACATGATAAGTAACATTCTTTAACTATATGATTTTTTATTTTATATTGTGTCACAGCCCATACACTAACTTCTTTTGATCAAATATTAATTTATATTTATACAAAGATTTTATTTTAGTTTTTTTCTGACTTACTTTTACATTTTAATTAATAGTAGAACTTCAGAATTTTTCAACTCTAAGCCTAATTAATTGAGAAGTCTTTTCCAGAGAACAGATACAAATGGGAGCTTTTTGTGTTTTAACCAACAAAAGGGATAGAACTAAATTTTTGAGAATTAGATGGAATGTGCAGAATCTTCTTCAGTTCAGAAAATATCTGTCAAAGGAAGTATATAGGATATAAATCATTTCAAATTTTCTGCTTTCGACTATGGAAGAAAAAATTCACAAGATCTCATAGCCAGAGAACGAGAAATTGATTCCGAATTTTCTTGGAACAGTAGGAAATTGTGAATTGTGTCCATTCATTCTTTAGTTTATGCACAATAACATTTTTTCATCTGTCATTGTTCTCAAAACAAAGAGCGATGACCCTGCCTACATAGGTTTGAATTATAATTGTTAATCGAGTGGAATTGAATAAAAACCTAATTTTAAATCCTAGTATGATTATAGAAGTCCTGAGGCTTCAGCTTGGAGCTTCTCCCTGAGAAAAAGGATAAGTTCAAAGCTTTCTGTCTTGATTACAGTACTGTAGACAGAAAAGTAGGGAAATAACATAGCAACTGCTAATGAGTATTTTGTGTCATTCTTCTGTTTCTCTAAAATTATACGAACCTCTTCTAAATTACAACTATTATTGAAATACATTAATTAGGATTCGATTAACACTTTGCCTGCTGGTTCTCAGGAATACTTGTGGTGTCACCATAAAATATATATTTGAATGACTTTGTGGGGTAATATATGCGTCTTTGTTACCCACACAGAAGGTGAGGTTAATGGTTTCAACCACTCAGTGCAGATTCTCTGAGTGATAAACACAACTAGTAAAGTCTTTTTTAATTAAACTATTTGGGGATAATTTTAAATTTGCATGAAGCTGTAAAAAATAATACAGAGGGATCTAAGGATCTACACCTTTTACTCAGTTTCTCCAATGATAACATCTTAAGAAGCCACAGTACAATATCACAACCAGGCACTGATAGTAATACAATCAAGATAGAGAATATTTGCATCACCATGACAATCACCATTTATAGCCACGCCCATATCTCTCCTGACTCATCCTCGCCTAACCCATGGCAACTATTAATGTTCTCTATGTTTATAATTTCGTTATTTCAAGAATGCTATATAAATTGACTCATACAGAGTGTAACATTTTAGAATTGCCTTTTTCCACTGAGCCTAGTTCTCTGAACACTCAGCCAGGTTGTTGCGTATACCAGTGTATATATATATACCATACGGCAGTAGCCTCTTGCTTTTCATTGTCGAATGGTATTGCACATTACAGGTGTACCACAATATATTTAATCATTCACTCATTAATGGGCATCTGGGTTGTTTCAGTTTTTGTTTATTCCAAATAAAGCTGCTGTGAACATTTACGTACAGGTTTTTGTGTGAACATGTTTTTATATATCTAGGATAAATGCCCAGTAGTGCGATTACTTGGTTGCATAGTAGCTACAGGTTTACAGTTTTAAGGAAATTGCAAACTTTTCCAGAGTAGCTATGCCAGTTTATATTCCCACTAGCAATGCATGAGTGATAAATTTTCTCCACCTCCTAACCAGAATTTGATATTATCACTATTTAAAAAACATTTTAGCCATTCTGATAAGTGTTAGCGATGTCTCATAGTGGTTTTAATTTGCATTTCCCTAATGGCACATGATATTTGAAAATCTTTTCATGTGCTTGTCTGTCATCTATATATCTTCTTCAGTGAAATGTCTCTTTATATCCTTTCCCCAATTTCCAGTTGCATTGTTTGTTTTTCACAGTTGAGTTTTCAGAGTTCTTTATATATTCTGGATACTATGCCTTTATGAGAAACATTGGAAAATACTTTCTGCCTGTCTGTAGCTTGCTTTTTATCCTCTTATCAGGACCTTTCATAAAGCAAAAGTTTCTAATTTAGATGAAGTACAATTTTTCCTTTTATGGATTATGATTTTGGTGTCAAGTATAAGGTCTCTTTGCCTAATTATATGTTCTAGGAGATATAGATTTTACCCAATTTATTTTCAAAAAATGTTTATAGTTTTACATTGTGTACTTAAGTCCAGGATTTATATCGAGCGAATTTCTGTATAAGATATAAGATTTAGGTAGAGGTTCATTTTTTTTTTTTTTGCCTATGAATGTACTTGCTCCAGCACCATTTGTTGAAAAGGCACTGAATGGTTTTTTTACCTTTGTCAAAACAGTTAGGCATACTGATTTGGAACTGCATGGGTGGGTCTGTGTCTAGCTTCTCTATACTGTTCAATCTATGTGCCTGTTACTCTGCCAACACCACACAATCTTGATGATTATAGGTTACATCGTTCACTGCCCTAGCTCACCACAGAGAGACCTAACAAAAACTGTAGCTGCCTGCTTCTCCCTGGGGAGCAAAAGATCAGAATCTCTGACCAGGCTGATTGGTACGGGTCTTCTCTTGTACAAAGCCAGACTATAATGACTGGGAGGGGTGCCTACTTTACCTAATGCACAGACATCAACGCAGACAGGCAAGGAAAATGAAAACCCATTAGTCAAAGATGTTCCAAACAAAAGAACAAGATAAATTTCCAGAAACTGACCCTAATGAAATGGAGCTATATGATTTTCCTGACAGAGGATTTATAATAGTTGTTATAAAGTCAACTTTTATGTGTTGGCCTGAAAAATCCAAAATTGTCACAAAAGTCTTGCCAAGAGAAGAACCAGCCACATCATGGGGTTGTTTAATATAATGATTAAGCCAGAGATTTTCAACCATTTGTATTCATGCATGGTTATGAATACTAGAGTATTCTGCTACACACTACAAAGGGAATAAAGGACTAAAAATGCTCCTTAAAATGCCCAGGTATTATAATGTAATAATTAGAATATAATATTTTCCACTGTAGATAAAATAATCTAGTTATACTATTCTTTGCATCATGTTCCAAATACTTAAATACATTGTAGGCTCTCAATAAACATTAGTTATAATAATTATCATTAACATTATTTTTACAAATATTATTTAGGTATTTTATTTCATGGTGTTCACGTACATTACCTGGAAATCTATTTGTTCTTTCTAAGGGCAATGTATAGACAAGTTTTCCTTCGCTTTCTGCTGATAATTTGGCTTCAGGGATGTGTTGTTTAACAAGTGACGTTATTTTTTCTCGAACACACATGTCATTCAATTGCAAACTGGGGTTTAAAAAATAATATATGTTATTTGAAATCGTCTTCAATAGTATGAAGAAAATTACCAGTCTCTATGGTACGAAGAAAAATCAATTAAAATCTAATGCAAGAAATAAGCAATCCAAACATATAATAAGAGGACAAAAAAATCAGATCATAGAAAGGTGATGAGGAAAGTAAAGAATTACAGATTAGGTTATTCAGGGATGATGCCTCGAAAAGGTCGATATTGACTCAGGGAAAATAGCTACAGAGTGGAAAATGTTGAAGATTCTTCAAAGGGAGTTTAAGCAGGCTAAATAGGATTGTTGTATTGGGCAAGAACAAGAGACTTTTGATAGGAATAGGCACAGGCACAAGCAGATTCAGTTATTCGATTTAGTCATGCAATGCGAATTCGTTAAGTTCTTAGTATGTGAAAAATTATCCTCAGTGCTGAGGGGACAATGAAATAAAACAGCATTGTCTTGCTCTTATGGAGCTTAATGTCTAATGGGAGAGACAGAAAGAAAACAAGTAAACAAACGGACACGTAAAATGATCACCAATAGTAGTAAGTGCTCTGAAGGACATGAGGTTATAGATAGAAACGAATTGTGATAAATGTGTGTTTGGGTTGGTGGCATCACTAATTTTTGCTTTCTTTGCAGTGCTAACACCAGAACTTGGGCTAAGAACAAAGTATCATTGAGAAAATAAGTCTACTCATTTAAAAACACCAATGTAGAAAAACAAAAATCTATTAATCAAAGCTATAAAGTACGGTAGATAAAATACTGGCAATAACTTGACTTTGAAACTTGATTTTGCCATTTGAAATGTGTTATTTAAACTATCTGAACAATTTCCTCATTCATAAAATGAAATAATGGTCGATAACATCTAGGGTTATTCTAAGTGAGTACTAATGATGTTTGTACTTAGCAAGCCCTTAAAAAATGGTAGCCATTTCATTTGATCAAATGCTTGAGTCAAAATTCTATTTACTCATAAGATATTATGAACATACAAGAATATATGCCATTTTTAGAAGCAATGAAATCAATTGAGGGAATGAAGCAAAAAAATCATCATTGTTCCCCATTGTTCTCCAAAATAAAAACAATTCAAGAAATATTTCTTGGCCACTTATAAGAATTTGTGCTGGGCACTAGAGATGACTATGTGAGCAGTACAAGCTTAGAGCTTGGAAGACGGGGGTCAGCAAACTTTTTCTGTAAATGACTAGATAGTAAGTATTTTAGGCTTTGTGGGCCAGTCAATTTCTGTTGCAACAACTACTCAACGCTGCCTGCCCTTGTAATATGGCTAATACCTAAACAAATGGGAGTGACTCTGCTCCAATCAAACTTTATTTACACAATCAGTAAGTGAGCTGGATTCGGGTAATAAGCCATAGTTTACTGACTCTGATCTAGAAGGAGAAATAAGGCAATTACACAAATTATTGTCCAGGAGACTCAAAAATTGCTCAGAGATCCTGACTAACATTTTTTATTTCGAGAACATGTTATGTTGCCAGGCAATGTGCTGGTCACCCTTTCATTTATTTTTTCTATAACCTTTACTTGCAATTAAGAATGATTACTCCCACCTTATAAGTGAGAAAACTCAGTTTCATAGAGGTACTTTAACCTCCTATAAGAGGTTAAAACAAAGTGCCTCAAGAAATCAGAATATTGGGACAATACAAGGAAATGTAAGATTGATAAGTCTACATGAAGTAGCATTCAAATAACTCCTTAGGACTTGAACAGGTCAAAACAGGGTCAAGAAAACTGCCAGTCTCAGAAAATGTAAGCCATGACAGGCAGGGTATGTGCAAGGAACAAGGAACAATGAATATTTCATTTTAACTAGAGGGTGTTGAATTCAGTTAGGGCAAATGACATGGGAGTCATGATAGGCAGTCCACACCAACATTATTTCGCTATGTAGTTTGGACTCTGGTAGGTAAAAAGGAACTATTGGGTTTTTTATTTGTTTGTTTTTTCTTGTTGTCATATGTTTTCTCTTTCTTTCTAAAGCGTAGATGGTATAAATCAGAGCTGTGCTTTAGGTAAACTGATCGATTCATGTATAAATTAGAGAGTAATTTAAAATATGGATTTGGGTACTAGACTTTGAAGTTAAAAATGTCCAGACTCAATTCCTGGCTCTGCCATTTTTATTTTAATCTAGGGAGCCTATAATTTCATCTGTAGAGTAAAAGTAACAACCGTTCCTATCTTGAAAAAGAAAAGATTTAAATAAAATAATGTTAAGTGCCTTGTCTCTGAATCACTCAATAAATAACACCTAGAACATGCTACTATTCAAAATAATGATAAAAATAAAATGAAGGAGACAGAAAAGAGAGAAAGAATAAGAAAGAAGAGAAGGATTTAGGAAGAGGAGAAGCAAGGAACCAACTCAAAAAATTATGTTAACAGTGGGTGAGAGATCACGAGGGTGTAAATATGACATGTCAGTTGAGAAATTTCCCTTAATACATACCTTCCTTAACACAACGTGTCATGCGTTTATTTTCTATCGCATTTATCTAAACTTTTTCGTTAAGGCATCTTATATTCTCATTCTCTAACTATGTATATACAAACATCTGCGTCGAATAATACAGGGTTTTCTTGTGTGTTGTAATGTGTCGCTTCATGCTTGACTCTAGCCCATGTCTCGTTCTTCCAAACTCCTCAGGTGGCTGTACCTTAAGTGATATCCGATCCCCCATTTCTTCTTCAGGAACAGAGAAGAGCCTGCACACTTCAGCTTCCCCTTGGAGAGAAACACTTTCCTGTCTGAAAGGGAAGAAGCAAAGAAGAAGTTGCCCATTCTTTCCCAAGAAAAGACAGGTACTTGTATATATGATCTAACTCTAATTCAGGAGCTTCTACATTTTCAAATAGAGTTTAATAAAGACTCATTGCAATAGACACATTTTAATCTTATTTATATACTTGAGGTGATTGTTATACCATTCAACCAGTCAGGGAGATTTTATGTGACTATATCTTCTAATATAGAGAATCCTCACATTATACATTTTAATGGACCAAACATCAAAATTGTTTGGATATTTCAAGTTGATTTACCTCAGTTTTGAATAAAAAGATCAGTGCCTTAGAATATAGACTTTTACTTCAAAATAAGTGAGTTTTCCTGGCAGATCATACCCCTGTGTAATCAAATGATACAAAATTCTAGGAGAAATATGGAAACGGTTGAGAGCAAGACTCATTGGGCCCAGTTCATATCATCACCAGCTGTTCAGATTGCTAGATGCAGCTGGATGATCAGATTACACAATAAAAATGCTCAGAATGTAATCCATATTTCTCTTTATCATGATACTTAAAGGAAGCTAGCAATCACCAGCCAGGAGGTCAGCCTCATCCATGAACTGGGTACTGAACAGGATCACATGGTCTGTTTTCCTCTCCTTCAGGAAGTTCCACACTTGGTGCCTTGAAAAAGGATCCAATCCAGCAGTTGGTTCATCCAGTAGGAAAATCTACAGAGGAAGGATGTATATAAATGGGTTTTCCACTAAGGTATAGCTCTTCCAGAACATATGTTAAAACCATATTATTTATATTTAAAAGAGCACTGTGGTTAGGAATTTTGTTCTTATATTTAATGTCCCATCATAAATATTTTATCACAGGTGTCCTTTGCAAATAATAGGTTTAAACTACTACCAAAAGTTTTATTTTTAAAAATTTCAATGCATCTCTAAATTTAGTCTGACTTACCTGAGGATCTCCTAAAATGGCAATTGCAAAGGTGAGCTTTCTCTTCTGTCCACCACTTAAATTTTGAGCAAGGATGTCCTGAATATTAATCATTTCCAATTCCAGCAAAACTCTTTGTATCTAACCAAATGATAACATTTATATCACAAACTTAGATTTCTTTCTTTTTTTTTCTAATTTTTAAATTCATAAATACAAAGCTATAAAGTGTAATGGTTAAAAGCACGGAACTGAACTGACAAGATTTGAATAAACCCACATTAACTAGCTGTATAATCTTGGTCAAGTTACTCGTTCTTTAGAATTTCAGTTTCCACACGTGTAAAATGAAAATAGTAATAGTACCTAACTTATAGGGTTGCTATGAGGAATAAATGAAATATTATATTTAAAGTTAAGGGTAATGCTTGGCACATTGTAAATTATACGCAAATGTTAGATATTAGCTAAATTCAATTTTTGTGTTCAGCTTTTATACATTGATTAGCACAGAGATAATTTAATGAAAGCAAACAGACTCAGTTCAAATAGAGTTAACAATCTCGTTTTGACAATACATTAGTTCTAACATATTTATGTACCTCTTTATCCATTTCATGTGGCTGAATCCCTTTTATTTTAGCGAACAGCCTGAGATTTTCTCTCACTGTGAGGAAGTCAAATTGTACATTGGATTGTGGGCAAAATCCAGTGAGCTTGCTGATGTTTTCTAGGTCAGCCATTTCTGAAAGTTTATTATCGTACATGGTGACTGAACCTGTAAGCAAGGATGAAAAGTTAATATCAGGATAATGCTTAAGTTAAGATTTTTCTAAATGAAAAATTTTAGATATGTGATTGTATCTTTAAGGTTATACAATTCAGGTATTAAGAACTTCCATTTTAGTTGTGTGGTCTATGGGGCGGGGGCAAAGTCCCTTCTGCAGCTTTTTCCATTTAAATGTAGTCTATTTATCTATCCTCACATTGAGGCTCGGCTATATAACAGATGGAATCTTAGCAAATATGATATAAGCAGAGACTGTGAAGTGCCTCCACACTGGGATTTGCCGTCTCTTTGTTTCTGGGATCATAGATACCAGTGGGTGAAGAATCTCAGATTAGCCTCCTGGAATATGAAAGTCCACGTAGGAAGAGAGGTGCCATGATCCTAATCAAATATGTGAGGGAGGCTACGTTACTTTAGCCCCAGCCACTTTAGTCCAGACAGAAAAACTGCCAATCAAGCCACAGAATCATGAGAAATAATAAAACATTTTTATTTTAAACCATTAGCTTTGGGGATGCTTATCATGTGGCAAAAGCTGACAGATACAGTTAAAATGCCAAATGGTAACTAATGACTATTAAAAAATTGTCGTGAAATACTCAAATCCCACATATACCAATCAAATATAGTGTATCTCCATAGCATAATACTATAAATTAACTTCCATTTTACCCTAGAAATCTCCGTGATTAATGATCAGGAGGACTTTAAATTAACAGCTTATTTATTTGTCAACTTGACCTTGGAAAAAAGCTCTTACCTTTAGTGGGAACAGACAACCCACTAAGAATGTTTAAGAGTGTTGATTTTCCAGCTCCACTGTGACCAAGTACTGCAGTTATTTGGCCTTCATATATGTCAAATACCAGATCTAGGAAGAAAAACGGAAAATAAAGAAGGATGGGAGAAAGGAGGGAAGGAAATGGGTGGGGAGTTAGAAAAGAAAACAATTAAAACTACAAATTTATTATGGAGCTAGTGATCTGTCTTCTTATTTCCTTGAATGGCCATGTTTTCTAAATGTGAATATCCTGGCTTGTAAAATAAAAAATAAAAAAATAAAATACCCTTTTATAAATTTATATGTTGATCCCGTTTTGAAATTTTGAAAATTACTTGGTTTAAAGGCAGGAAACAAATCTTATACTCCTAGATTCATTGACATTGCCTGATGCATGGAAGGTGGATGTTCATATTTTTTGACCGAAAGGATAGATTAATTAGTTCAGTAAATTGTAGATAAAAATCTTTTGAAGTATATGACTTTTTCACACAAAAGAAAAATATACAATATCTACAACAGCCTTGGAATTACATAAGAAAAAAAAAAAACCCAGAATATCCTTAGGCCACCTCAGCATTACACAGTATATCTCTTTCCAATATATATATTTAAAAAAAAAAAAACAATATCCTTAGGCTATCTCAATATTACACAGTGTATCTTTCACATATATATATATATATATGAATCTAAAACGTACTTAATTTTTTCTAACTTTCATACAGTAGAAGTAATGCTTTGGAAGGGAAATTTTACCATGTGGCTCAAATAACTATTTCAAATCTAAAATACCACTAGTAACTGCTTACCAGGAGCAAAAAAAAAAAATTAAAATCAGGAAATCAATATCATTATAATGTTCTTTTTTTTTTTTTTTCATTTTTTTTTTTACCTTTCAAAGCTTCTATTTTATCAGGCTTTCCTTTATATTCTTTTGTAACATTTCTGATTCTGAAAAAAGAAAAGAAAAAGAGACTTCAAGATATGACGATTTTCTTCAGCGTGCGATTCTAGGTTTGGTTGACAGGATTGGGTGAATTTTCTCTTCGGGATATAGGGAGATCTGAGATTTCATTTTCATGCAGTTATGCATGTGTGAGAGAATCAGCCAGAACAGCGGTTCCCAACCTTTCTGGTACCAGGGACCGGTTCTCCTATGAGAACCTAATGCCAGATGATCTGAGGTGGAGCTGAGGCGGTGAAGCCAGCACCAGGGAATGGCTGCAGACACAGACGAAGCTTCGTTCACTCGCTGGCTGCTCACCTTCTGCTATGTGGCCCAGTTCCTAACAGGCCATTGATCAGTACCGGTCCACAGTCTGGGGGTTGGGGACCCCTGATAGAATACTTATTCCCAGCCTATGCTGCACATGAGCTCCACCTGTAATTTTAAATTTTTACCTGTGCTTGGAACCCATCACCAGATCTTCTGATTCCAAAGACTGAGGTATGGTCTGACATTAGTATGGAGAACAAGGGTCATCTCTAAATTGCAAAGCCAAGGAAGCCAGACCAAGAGGTAACGCGGGCAGTCAATAATGAAAGGCTCATTGTGAACTGCTGGCTCAGGCTGGAGATATCTTTGGTCACCTTGAGTTAAGTTCTCCAGAGGTTGATCAATAAGTGCAAGGGTAGATTAAGAGAGAGAGGCAAAGATCGTAGTGTGAGAACCTGGGTTTTACACCCCTACCTAAGTGAGCTCATTCCACCTATGATATTTAGTAGCTCTGTTACCTTAACCAATGTACTTATTCTAGGTAAATTTCAGCTCTTGTAACCTGAAATTTTGGAGTGCTTTAGGGTTGCGTTGAAGGGTGAGTAAACTATTTCATCTTGCATGCATAGTGCTTGGTTCATGGTAAATAGTCAGTAAGCATAAAATAATATTAGTTAGATTATGGTAATGAAAAGGAATGGAACCAACATATGCTGGGTGCTGTTATAGAGCTAGAATCGTAGACACATCATTTTATTCTCTCAGGTAAATATATAATTCATAAGCTGGATCACAGAGGACTGACGTGCTGGTCATTGATGGACGAGTAATATTTAAACAGTCAGGAAATTTGAGGACTTTCTTCCGGTATATATTTTTTAAATTTGGAAATAAAAGTTACCAGCACCAAACAAAGTACGTGTTTTGTTGTCAGACAGAGTGAAGATATGCATGACTCTAAAAGGCACATCTTCCTCAACTCCCTATGTGTCTGTTTCTAGGTCTTTTCTCCTCACCCCGACTTTCAACCTCTTTGAAAAGGCAATAAATAGAAAAGAGAAGTTTTTAAAATTGAGAGAAAAACATAGGGAGTATAATAAACGAAGTAGGGGCAAAGTGTAAAGAAATGAGTCCAGACAAAGAATGAGTGAGGCTGAGACTAAGGATGGAGAAGAGAAACAACAGATAAAAGATTGAGAATCTAGGGGAGGGTTTGGTTGAATTATCTTTGCGGGTACAATCTAGGTTTGTATTTCATGTAAATGTCGACACTATAAGACAGCAAGGGGTAAAGGATCTTTTCTTTAAACTTGAAGTGGAAAGGGATGAACATAGCATGGGCGAGGTTAGTGGGAGCGATGCATAGGGCACAAAAGAGAACATTGCTTTTGTCAGGTGTAACTACTAGCTTCTCAGCCTTTGGCCTGTTCTCCGTTTGCATCCTTGCTACCTGATGGCTTCTTTCCCGTGGAATTCTGGAGATACTGGTTCAAAGGAGTCATTAGATGAAGGATCGGCATCCATTTCATCTTCAAAGGCCACCTCATCAGGCTTACGTTGTCGTGACCAAAATGAGGTCTTCAGGAAAAACAAGGGTGAATTTCGATGTCCGTATTCATCTACATGGCCAGGAGACAAACACTGGGTCAATCGCCATTTAAGGGGGATGGTCACCTTAATGAAGCCTAGCCATGCAAAATTTTTATCAATAAACCTGAATGTGTGGTTGACACACACACAACGCACATGTGATGATATGCGTGGCTTCATGAGGGAAAAAGAAATATATCCTGCGGTGTTTCTATTATAATAATTTTTCCCATAGGCAGAAATGAAGCTGTGATTTTTCAAAAATTCAGAATTATCTTAAATACATGTTAAGACTCTTTTTTAACCTCTGGAAAGCCAGATATTGCAATAACAGCATGACATACTCTGTGTGTGCTGAATTCTATCTAGAAGTCCAGGTGTCATTTCACTGGCAAAAGAAAAAGAAATTGAGAAGTGATTATAAGATATATTAAGCAAGTATTCCAAGAGAAGATAGAATAGAGTTCGACAAAAATAAGTGACATACTGTAAGAAAGGGACAGAATAAGGCAAAAGAATTTATTCAAACTTAACACAGTGGAAATTTTTTAAAAAGCTATTTTGTATTTATGCTTTATCTCATTCCCTAATAATAACTTTCCTCCGAAGCAAATTCATGATCTGTTTTAAGTACATATTATCTATGGACCTCTTTCTGGAAACTAATCTCTTCAACGTATTTGCACTTAATTGTTACTTCTGTTTTCCTACGCATGAGGAGACATTATGAAATGGGAGAATTATATTTCTCTAACATTCTGCAGCTGGCCTCCACTGTAAGATTGAAGAAACAAAGCAAACGAACCAATGAAACGAGAGAGAAAGAGACTCATAGATACAGAGAGCAAACTGATAGTTGCCAAAAGGAAGGGGAGCGCGGGGATGGGTGAAAATAAGGGGAATGAGAGGTACAAACTTCCAGCTATGAAATAAATAAACCACGGATGTAGCACACAACACATGGAATCTATCCAATAATATAATAACTGCATGGCGACAGGTGGTTACTATACTTAAGGGGCGATCACATTGCAGGGTCTTTAAATATCAAATCATTATGTTGTACAACTGAAACGAATATATTGTATACCAGCTATACTTTAATACAGTTTTTTAAAGGATTGATGGGTTTTCAAACTTCCATGTACCTTTCACATGTTCAGTCGTTCATTCGTGCAATAAATATTTACCGAGCACTTTCTATATACCTGGCGAATGGGATATTATTAGACCCATCTCTTCCCCTTGGTTAGGACGCCGAGCAAATAAAAAAGCATGTAGCTATAATCGGATACATTCTGCCACAAGATTTACTAGTACATGATTCTGTCATGTCATTTTATCTAGTTAATTTCCCTCTCTGTCATTCATATTTCTTATCCTTAACAGAATTTTGAGCAACATCATCCCTTTCGAAATCCAAGCTTAAGTGCAGCCATAATGAATGGATGATACAAATAATCCTAACTGCATAATACGTGTATAGGCCAAAAACAGTAGATCCTGACATCTCTTGTTCTGGACTCTTCTAACAGGCGGGATAGTAGTTGTTCTCAGGGCACTGAGAAAATCAATGTGATTCAGTCACTGCGTCGAGATCTTGCTGTGCATTTTCGCTCTTACTCCCCCTTCTCCCCTTGCTACAAGTGTTTACTCACTGATGACTTTGCTTTGACCTACTCAGTGTGTTTATTTCATTAGTAATTTTCCTAATTTTTCCAGCTTTATTGAAGTATGATTGACAAATAAAAAATTGTGTCTATTTAGGTGTACGACGTGATGGTTTGTGAAATAATTACCAGCATCAAGCTATTTAAAACATATCCATCATTTCACATAATTTCCATTTCTGTGTGTGTGTGTGTGTGTGTGTGTGTGTGTGGTGATAACACTTGAGATCTATATTCAGCAAATTTTAAGCATACAATACATCATTGTCAAGTATAGTCGCCTGGCAAAATGCGGAGATCCCATAGAACTTGTTCATCTTATAAATGAAAGCTTGTAACCCTTGACCAACACCTCCCATTCCCCACCCACCCCACCCCTCTGCAGGCCCTGGTAATCATCATTCTATTCTCTGCTACTGTGAGTTTGACTTTTTTAGATTCCACATGTAAGTGAGATCATGTCACATTTGTCTTTTTGTGTCTGGCTCGTTTCACTTAGCATAACATCCTCTATGTTCATCTGTGTTGTTGCAAATGGCAGAATTTCTTTTTTTAAAGCCAAGTCATATTCCATTGTGGACAATGCTACAATAAACATGGGAGTACAGATATCTCTTTGAGATTGTGACTTTATTCCCTTTGGCTATACATCTAGCAATGGGATGCTGGATTATATAGTATAATAAAGGCCCGTGGCACTCTGTTTTGAATAGGAAATACAGAAGTGAAAGACACAGACTCTGCCTTTGATTATAAAAGGAGAAAGAAATAAATGAACCAGTATTTCGGCCTTAAGTATTTACTGAGTCTATAGCATGCACCAGACACCAAACTGGTTGCTTGGGGTACATCTGTGAACAAAACAGATCCTTGTTTTTGTGGAACTCATATTCTTTTAAGTTGCAAGGTAATAAAAATCAAAATTGATGGCTTATTGATTTTCCTGTTTTGAAACTACGGGGAGATTTTTAAAAACATAGATGCCCTGGTCCCATCACTGATTAAATGAATCAGAATTTCTTGGAGTTGAGCTGGGCTTGATATTTCTTTAAAGCTGTCCAGGTGGTTCTGCTGTACAGCCAGGGCTCAGAACTACTGAGCTGAATAATTAGGCAAAGCAGCTATAACTTTCCATGCCTGGTAAGTACCAAGCCTGACCCACTTAGGAACTAGCTTGCTAAGCATCTCTTAGAAAAGAAACAAGCCAGACATTTAGAGTGACGTTCAACCAAAGGCTAGGGATTCTATAAAGAAAATTCAGGCTTTAGTTCTGACCAAACAGCATGAAATAAAGAACAGATTTGGTCAGAGACAACGACCCTGTTCATTTCCTTCCTGTTGATGCACAAAGTAGTTCTTAACATATAAACAACACATGTGTTAGGAGATTAGTTTTAGGAAATAAAATTATTAAAATGACTTTAATCAAGTCGCTACTCACTTGGCAAAATTTTTTCAAAATAAATCGTCAATGCCAGATAGAGGAAAATATCAAAAGCCAACATCAAATTTGTTGCTATTATTTCTCTTGAGTTGTTTGACGAATTGGGAAACGCATTAGAATTCAAATCATAGTCCACATGTAAAAGCTGAAAATTAAAAAAGTAATTAATTAAAGGAAGTTAGGTTTATGATAAATTTTAAACAGATTTAGCATAAAAATAAAATAGCTAGCTACCTTTTGCCTCATACCAGGAATGTAAAGTTTAGTGAGACTGACTACGTTGCAATGCATGAGCATATGACCAACTATAATGCAATTTAGTAATTGCTATGATTAAAAATATGTTCCAAATGAAATCGGAGCAATAGGAGGAGGTAGGGAAGCATGTGAAAAAATGACATTTGACCTCAGTCTTAGATACATTTTTACCAAACAGAACACAGGAAAAAGGCGTGGTGTTCCTTGAAAATGGCTGCGTCAGAGAGAATTTATGCTCTTGGAAAAATCACTAGTGTGTGTAAGGAGAACCAGCAGCAAAAGTAGGCTGGTCTGTGATGTTCAAGTTAATGAGCACTAAATAATGGATATGTAGTGATCGGCATTACCACTTAATTGGAGGGATGGCAAAGTGAGTTCAAGGTGAAAATCACATAAAGAGAAATGACATTTCATGAACGGAAATGTAATTTACTAATCAACCGTGCTGTTTTCAAGGTGTTTTTAATTTTTTTCTTTTACTTTATGGTTTTTATAATTATGTGTGCTGTTCAATTACTAAGCCCAAAATATGAACTGGAATAGTTATTTAGAATTAGGTTTGTAACGTCAAGTCCATTTTTAATTAGTAGCCAAAGAAACCACTTTGTCTCTGAAGAATTATATATCGACTTTCCATTTTTTTTCACTCACCACATGGCTTATTTTGCTGAGCTAAATACTTCCAAAGCTTTTAAAGGTTCATCTCTGCAACCTCACAATAGTCTTCACTGGGGTTTAACTGTCTGTAAACCTTACAATGCTGAGCATAGAAATGTAAGGTTTACAAGGCTGAGCATAGAAATGACTACAGACAGTTAAATTCCAGAGTGAAAAAATGTTTAAGAAATGTCATTAATAAACATCGGATTGCTTCTCACCTGGGCCATTCCGAGCATGAAGGCGAAGGGGCTAAGGAAACTTAAAGTCCACTCCAAGGATGCAGGAAGCTGCCTGTACAATGCCATGAAGCCCAGACTCCCCCAAAAGACGGTGAGAAGGAACACGACCAGTCCAGTGAGGAAAGAGTTCTTTATCAAGACGCTCATTAGAAAAGCCAAAGCTATCTACGACGAGAGAAGGTCCAGCTGGTTTATGTTTCTCTAGAATTACTATTTGCATAATAAAATAAGAAATCTGATATACAAAATTAATTACATTATTATTCTGTGTATAAAATACAAAACGACATTCTGCGAATTGTACTACAAATTGGTATTACAAGGCACGGCAGATCAAATGGTACCATTCTACAGACTCATGCAGATGGAGCAGAGAAGAGGGATATGTCACACAATAACCTGTTTGGAAACCAACACTTGAATCTTAGGGTAAGAGTTAGACGGAAAAGTATTTAATTCCCCAACTCACCAAAGACAATCCGTAGAGGAGAAAGAGGATGAAGACCACCGTGAAGCCAGTCAGAATGACAAACTGAACAGATTTTATAGTAAGTGCCAAGAAAAAGGCTGTAATGAAGATGAAACCAGCATAGAGCAAACCCCAAGAGAGCCTAATATGGAAAAAAAATGTTATTTTAGTATTTCGCGTTCAATTGGAATGAACCTACAGTGGATTCTAACATCATTCTTCTTTTATTCATTCATTCATTCATTCATTCATTCATTCATTTATTCAGGAGATATTTATTAAGTGTTTAGGATATATAAATACTAGGTAAATGTTCTGGAAATAATTCCTAAGAAATGAAGAATATTCTTTTTCCTAAAATTAATTCCCGAAATATATACACACAGATACACAGACACACACACACATGCGTGTTATTATGAAAAAAGGAAAAATAGGCTTCCAGTCTGATAGATTTTGGTTCTACATTTTCTCTGCTCTATTCCTACTCTGGGACCTCTGACATGCTCTGTAACCCCTTTAAGTCCTTTCATTGCCCTGGACATTTGGAATAAATACCACAGTGAAGATTCAGAGGCCAGCCATGTCTTTGTAGGACCTTGTCTCAGTACCCCTCAGTGACCCCTCAGTGACGCTCAGACCCTTCTCCCCTCTGGGAGTGAGGAGATTCACAAATTTCCTTGGATATAAAAAATTCTTCCTTGTGTGTAATTCTCACTTCTTTCTTTTTCCAAAAGCTGTTTTGTCTTTCTTGGGATGTGTACACCAAATAGTCTACATTCTTGACCTACAACGTTATTTATTTTCTGTTAAGATAGGATAGTCACCAGTAGACTCAGTGTCCATCCCTCATTACTCCTGCTTTGCAATCACCCAGCAGACCCAAACCTGATAACCGTTCTTCAGATAGAGAAGTATAATAACGCTCAGCCTTAGCCTGGCAAGCATTACACCAACCTCGATTTAGTCTATTCATAGGGAAAAGTTAGAAAATCATTAGCTTTGAATCATGACGTTTTGAAGAAGCCCACTTTTCCTGAATTCTTGCATTTAGTTATCCTACACTTCACTCACCAGAACGCTGAATTTTGAAGGCCCATCATTGTCATCAAGCCCTTCATCCTTTTCCTCTCTCTTGTAACATTAATCGATGCATAGTAAATGAATGGGGAAAAGGAAATAATGCAGAAGAACACGAAGAAATCAGTAATTAACCCTTCTTGACTAATGAAGGGATGAATCTTCATATTTTTTCCAGTGACTGACATTAATTCCTCCATCACTGAGTGATTTGTTGTGATCTGAAGAAACATATTAATACATAAATTTTATCTTAATGATGGCAGACTCTGTTTTCTTTCAGTCATCTCTTTTTCCATGGACACACAATGGGCCTGTCTGGATCTGATGCTAACCTAACTTTTCACTTCTGTGTTCTGCCACGGGCCCACGAGGAGACTCCACTCCAGGCATTCTGAGCTATGCACAGTTCTGAAAATTTTCAGTGTGTTTTATCACCTCCGTGCCTAACATCGCCTGATGATTCACCTGAAATGTCTTCATAACCTCATATATTCAGCAAAACCCTTTCCTCGAGCTTTGGTTTTAAACATCATTTCAATTAGGAATCCTTCCATGGCATTCTAAGCTGATAAGCTTTTGTTCATTTACCAATAACGACTTTATTAAATACCTCTGTGATCTCCAGTGACTTCTCTTCTCATAATTTTCTTATTATATGTCTGGCTTCCTGACCAGGCTTTCTCCTTGGAGGAGAAAATTTCTCCTCTATTTATGTCTACATCCCCCGTGGCACATTGAAACTGAAGTAAAATTTGTTGTAAAGAGACCAGTGATTAAATGAAAGAACAACGCAATCTATTTATATTTTCGTTGACAAAACTTTCAATGCCTCCTTCATCATTAATCTGCGTTGTCCATTAGTTCGCACTGGACATTTTGTACTCACTTCTATAATAGCAGCATTGATGGCAGCTTGAAGAGCCACAAAACCTTTCTTCCAGAATTCTGTAACACCGCAGTCAACATCACTGTCGTTTATTTTATAACAGTGAGCTTTAAGGGGGGGAAAAAAAACACCATAACTATCATTATGGAGTATTTCGGTCCTGATTATAGGTAACAGTGGATGTTATAATGGCCCCAAATTCCAACTGTTCTCTTTTTGACTCAGAGCTTGTGAAAACATAAATTATAGTAATAATTTTCAAAGTAGGGTGGGTCGAGCACTCTTGGGAATGTACTGCATAAAATTATAATACACATTCTACGCTTTCTCACATTATTGTCTGTGCTTCTTTGCCCATTAAGAATTTTGTTGAGCTTTTCTCTGATTTTGTATTGTGAAAACAGTATCTTTTTGCAGTTTTCAAATTTAGCAGTGTCTAATATGGGGTGAGAAACAGTACGCTGAAGCTTTGTCTCACATTGTACATAACGCAGACTTAACGAGCGAATGTAAGTTGATGAGATAATTTATTATGTTCAAGTCACATCAATCAGAACATCTCTTGAAGAAAAAAATATACTTATAAAAAAAAGATCTACCAATCTATTGAGTATTAAACTGCACTAGAGAGATATTATTTAATATAACAAGTTAAAATTGAGTATAGGAATTAAATGCATGTTCCATTAAAATTTTAAATATTTTAAACATCATTTTGAAATGCTTTAGATATACAAATGAAGTAATAAACACATCTATGCCTATGATCAAATTATAAAAATAAATACACCATTACAAACACAGCGGAAATCCCCTGTACATTGTTTGTGGATCTTACGTTTCCCCTAGTCTAAGGTTATATACATGACTTTAAACTTTTATTACATATATAATTTTAAAAAATGTTAAGCTTTGTTTAAATATGATAACTCATTACATTCATAATTCTGCACTTTGCTTCTTTTGTTCTATATTATGATTCTGAAAATTCTATAAATGACTTTTTCTTCTTCTTATGATTCTATAGAATCCCTTTACAGGATTGTGATTCAATATATTTATCTATTCTCCTGCTGATGGCAATTTTGGTTAGTTTTCTTTTTCTTTTTACTATTACAACAATAAAAAAGCTGCTGTTATGAAAATCTTTACCTATGTTTTCTTGTGAATATGTGTATTAAGTTAGGATAGTTTACTACATGCTGCAGTAACACACGAGCCCCAAATCTCAATGGCTTGAGATGAGAGAAAAAGTCCATTTCTCAGTCAGGCTATAAATTCCACATAGGCCTTTGGAAGTAGGGGTGGAGTATCCTCTATTCCACATTAAACTAAGGGTCCCAAGATGATGGCATTTCCTCCACCTGGTAGCTGCACTACCTGTTGGGCATGACTACCTAGTTTGCAGAAGTAGGTAAGAAAAAGTTGTAGAGAACTCACGTCTGCTTTCCATAGTCTTGGGTCTGGGTATCTGATTATAGCTACCACTTAATTACTCTACACCCTCAGGAAGGAGAACAAAACAGGCTGCAAGTGTTTAACACAGGCATGAGACTTCCACCAATAAGATTCCCATGATGCTGGGTTATAGGTTACATACATCTTGAATTTAAGAATAAAATTTCTCAAGTTTTGTGGAATTTAAAACAGTTCATTGTGTTGACTTCTCTCTGCTCATCAATGTTTTGGACCATTCTATTCACTGTCTGGTAAATGTGATATCACGAGTGATTTCAGCATGCATTTCCCTGATTGCTAATGCAGGTAAGCATCTCTCCATGTGTTTATTCTTGATTTGTGTTCCTCCTTTTATGAAATTCCTATTGATTTCTCTTTATGACTCTCTTATTTCTATACCCTTGTCTTATGTATTTGAAGTAAATCTTCATGTAATCTGGAGATTAGCTTTTTGTTAGTTTTATTTGTTATTAATATATCATCAAAATTTTACCTTTATTTTTCACTATGTCTATGGTGCTTTTTGATAAAGAAAATTCCTTAATTTTGATCTTCTTAAATTTACCAATCTTTTCTTTTACAGTTTATGTATTTTATGTTTTGTTTACTAAATTTTCTTCTATCCTACAGTTATAAAGATATTCTCCTATATTGACTTCTAAAAGGTTTATAGGCTTGTTGTTCTTATTTAATTCTTTACCTGGATTGGTTGTTTCATGTGAGATCATTGAATTTTCCCAGCGCTGATCTGTATGTCTTCTCTGTCATGTTAGTTTTCATGTTTGTGTAAGTTTCCCAAGGTTCTCTCTTATGCTTCATTGATCGGTCTGTCACTACAGCAACAGCATACTGTCTTAATGACTTACAACTTCCTTCTTTTCAAAGAACTTCTTGGCTATTCTGTGTCTCTTTTAAAGGCATATTTTAAAGTGAATGTGTCAATTTATATGAAAAGATCTATTATGATTTTGATTGGAAGTAAAATAGGTTCCTAAAGAAATCTGGGCAAATTCACATCTGCAGTAGACAGAATTCTAAAAATAACTTCTGCTGACTCTTACCCTTGCATCATATCTTCTCCTTTGTGTATGTACAAATGCATATGTATATACACATATGTATACATTTAAATATAAGTATATATGTGTATATGTGTGTATGTTAATATATCCAAAATCAATGCACACTTTTAAAATGTATTGACTGGCCTCTTGACATTACCATCACAGATAGGGATTTGAAAATTCGCTGTACTAACATTTATTCCCATATATGGCTCATGACAACATTGATATAGAAAGTAGTGGAATTATATAGCTGGAAAGCTACCTGTATGGTCTCCGTGTTCCTTCATTGTTGGAATTCTGCGTCCCAGTGAGAATTTCAAATGATATGAGAATGTATTAGTAAAGATGACTCTTACTATTTCTCCAGGATAATTTGCTGTTAATTCTTTAATACTTTCTTCATCAGACAGTCCCAAGACTTCTCTGTCTGCCATCACAAGAAGAGAAGATTATTGTTAGTAAATTACTATGAGCCAAACTTTAGGTTTCATGTTCAGTTGCTTTTACTAGCATTCTTTATGGAAATAAAATGAAATCAAATGTTAATTTGGAGTACATCAGACACAGTAAAGGTTGGGGAGAGACATTTCTAAAGTTTTATCTAGATAGTGTACAATCAGAAGGCATACATTAAAATTAATTCTTTTCTTTTTTTAAATTAGTTATTTTCAAATGTTATAATTATTAAACCAATTTCAATTACATATAATATCATAGCATACAAATTAAACTATTCACAGAATAATTAGCATTACAATAAATCTAAAATGGTAGTAATATATATATTTAAATCACAATTAGGTACTGGTTTACATTAGGTGGAAATAACTATAGAACTTCATTTTCCTTTAATGACCCTCACAATATAGTTAATATGTTGGGGGAAAAAAAAGAGTGAAAGTTAAAAAATATATTAAGTGACTATGTTGATATCACTAAAATCATCCCCTCCCTTTTTTTTTTCTAATACTGTGTTCAGTGCTAAACAAATGTTTTATAACAGTTGAAAACATGGGAAAGAATATAAGGAAAGTTCTAGAGTGGGGTGGGAATGTTGAAGATAAAGTGGAGGGAGCAGGTGGCATGTATTTTGATAGTTTTACCTTTTTTTACCCCTGGACTCTATTCTTTAAATCTGTATTATCATGAGCAAGTCACTTAACCTCTGTTACTTAATTTCCATATTTGTAAAATAAACATAACAATATCAATTATTAGTAGTACAGAATATTAATACAGAGCACAGACAAATATAATGCAGAATAATATTATTATTCAGAGCCACAGGTTCCCCTTACAATAATACCCGTGGTAGGAAATTGTGGTGTTTAAAATTAATATCGAGTACCTTTTAAGTCATGTTTTCATAGTCTTTTTTATCCTTTCAAATTGTGCGATTTCATGGTTTTCAATATATTCACAAAGTTGAGTAAGCTCTAAGCTGCTTTTAAATTATATCTCAGCTCACATTTATTAGGCAGTCACCATGTATTTTAGTTATATTTGTAAAAAAAAATTATTGTTTTTATTTGCCTGCCGCCCAGTCCTCCTTCTAATAGAAACCCTAAAATTCATTGGAGACACTGTCCTTCTTCCATTCACACACCATGTGGTATGGATGTGGTTCACTGGGTGACCTGGCAACCCAACCAATGGGCAATGGCAATACTTTATCTTCCTATCCAATGAGATTAGTTCTTGATGGATACAGACCAAGACTAATCTAAGGTAGACCAATTGTTCCAATGGGTATAATCTCCGAAATTATTTTGAACTGTTGGGAAAGACCTGTACTCTTTCACCGGAGTTGTTTATGTAGGAGGGCTTAAAGCTGGAGATTTCGAAGACCATCTTTGCTTCTGTTTGGGGAGAGCCAATCTGTGAATGGAGCCAACACAACGTCACTATAGACCTGAGAAACAGAGACATGTTTCTTCCTCTACGGCTGATATTCCTCTATCTACCTATCTGTGTGCTGAGATTCTTTTTCTTTAAGCTAGACAAAAGATGCCCCTTTTCCTTAAGACAAGATGAATTGGGATTCTCTCACTTGCAACTTAAATACTCATAAAAAATATAGTAGTATCTTATTTTGATATTGTGCCTTCCAAGTGGTAATCCCTTGCTTGGCAAGAAATACATTCACAGTTTTGACTTAGATACTAAGTGATGGTCTCTTACTTCCAACAAAGGAAAAATATATTTACATTTCCCATGACCTAGAAATTTTGACAATTGACTTGGTTTCTCAACTGAAATGCAAATTACATGTGCACATCTGTGGTCAAATAAACCAAATATTAACATTAGAAATTCCTCTTAGGATGCTACGAAACTCACCTTTCATAAAGGAGGTTGAGGCAACTTTATCCATTATCTGTTGGGTTGTATTGGTGAAAGGTGTGTATGCAATCGTAAACGTAGATTTGCTAAACGAATCTACCCGTCCCAGGTCCATGGTAGGAAGTGAAGAAAAATCATTAACTTCATGAATATTAGGATATAGGTACAAAAAAAGTAATAGGAGTAGTGAGCTCAACCATTCCTACATAATCCAAGAGAAAGAATAAAAGAAATAATGATTTCAAATTAGTCATCCACAATTCTTTGGCCATACAATTTGTCTCGTTCACTTTTCTAATTTTGATATATCCCACATTATGAACCATTTAACATATGTACAGTACAAAATTCAGCAATCTGTGGCATTCCAATGAGCTATTGATAAAAATTCAAATTTATTCATCCACAACACCAATCTAAAGCATGCACTGATCATAAAAATATAAGAGGTGACAGTGGCAAGCTGTTATAAATTACTATCAGCTGGTATTACTGTGGTTACCTACTCTTGCTGTACAGGCATACCTTGTTTTATTGTGCTTCACAGATGGTGCATTTTTTTATGAATCAAAGGCAAGACCCTCCACCAGCAAAAAGATTATGACTTGCTTTATTGCGATACTCACTTTATCACAGGTCTAGAACTGAACCCATAAGACCTCTGAGGTATGGCTGTATTTGATTCTGCCAAAAGCCTATGTTACAAGATAATTTCAAGGCATTGCTCACTTAGTAGTAACATTTTGGTTACATGCCAAGATTCTGGTGTTGTAAACTCGACAGAATACAGGTTACCTGAGAAACACTGTCTGGCTAGTTATCAATACTAGTCACTTGAAAACTTTCAATAAGAAGTTTTCTAAATGCATGACTGTAGAAAAAAAATTATCATAGATATATGGTAAAATTTCAGTTTGTTAAAAATGCTATTAGCTATATCTATCTGATTTTAAAAAATACCAAAATTTAACCAGGACTTTTGTTACATGGTAAGATTATAGGAGCTAATACTAATTTTCTTCTTACTACCAACCACGTTTCCAAATTTTCTGCTATTTTTGAAAAGAATGGTTTACTTTTAAAAAAGAGAAAGAGAATCAAAAGAGAAAATACCAGTTATCTATTTCTGTGGGTTGATTTGTTTATTATATCTTCGGAATATCAGTACCTTAACCCAAGTCTCTATGTGTGGGAGCACCAGTAAAAAGTGTGACCATAGATTTTTCAAACATTTTTCAAATTCTCTATTGCTGACCACCTTCCATGCTTTTGGGCCTGAAATTATAGGCCTATGTTAACTGCAATGTCTTCAGACATATTTGTGGTTCAAGGAACAGCTTCTTCTAACTTCTCCTGTTGTATAAAGGTGTTTTATTTCTTTGGAGGGGAGATAAACAAAGCGAAGCTACATTCCAAGGAGTATACAATTTTCTTGTCGTAAATACAAAGTGACATAGATATTGAACCATACCATTAAGGACTCTCTTTTCATTCTCCATTTTTTAAGGAAGTTCTTGCATAATAAGGCCCAAGTTTGTTGACACGTACTTATCTCCCTCTTATTCATCTCGCTTAATAAGAAAAAAAGGGAGAAGAGAAAGTAAATGTGAAGGTCTTAATGAGAATAAATATCCTGTAAACACAAAAACAAGTAGCCTGATAACCCTAGTGTTCCAATTTATTTCTTAGCATCCGAGGGTAGCATTTTATTACTGCTCCTCTTCCTTTTTACCCCACTCTTTACTCCATCATTGGTTTTGTTTTTATACACTGTGCTAGTTGTCAATTTTATTGACTCTCCGCTCCAAATTCTCTTTACAGCCCGTTCTATAAAAATGGATCTAGGCCCTTTAAACATTTTTCTTCGCCAGCTGGCATGATGTAAAGCTTTGTCAGTGGAGAGGACTAGAGACGCTTTGCAAAAAGCAGCTTTCCTTCCTGTTATCAGAACGGTTCCTTTGCCTGATTCCCAGAGCGTGTGTGGTTTTTTTCCCACTGCTCAGACTAAATGATTTTCTCCAATGCAGATGCCTGGACAGGGCAGATTTCCCTGTGTGTTTTCCCTCTAGCTTGACCCAGGGAGCAGTGGTGTATCTGGCTTTGTTTCCTTCAACTCTCCTATTGCACAGACGGTGCGCTCTGGTCTTTATGCCCTTAGGTAGCTTGCCATTCAGGCTTCTCTGCCATGCGGTGGACTAAAAGCACATCTTGTCCAACTACACTTTATTCAACACCTTATCTCCCCAGTCAGTACTCATAAAAATGATGGGGGCAAAGCAAGAAACTGGAGTGACTCCTCAGTGTCCCTCAGGCCATACAACCTGCCCACCGCTCAGAATATTTTCTCCTACGTGCAAAAGTGTTCATCCCCACACAAAGACCTGCTGTTGCATTTGGAGAGGGGTTGAAGCAATAGCCCACTGCTATTGGGGGGTGGCAATCTGTAAATCCTCCCACCTATCTCTAATCCTTGCTGCTCAGGGATGCACAAACATCCATCTTCCCTGGAAGAGAGAAAAGAAAGCACCTTTTCTGGACATGACCCTTGCACCACATAAAAAGCAACAGCCATCTACCATTGAGAGCTGGGTGGGAAAGCTTTCTGTCCCCGTACCTAAGCAAAGGTGGGTTGTTGCTGAGGTTTGCTGTGGGGACCCAGCATTGACACGAAGAGAGATGGGCTATCACCTAAAGACAAGTGAGGAAGCTCTCACTTATGCAAGGCCTCCCAGCAGACACAAGGGTGACATATATGTTAGGCCACAGAACAAGTCTCAGCGAAGTTAAGACTGAAATCATACTGAGCGTCTTTTTCTGATCGCAATGGTATGAAACTAGAAATCAGCAACAAGAGGAAACCTGGAAATTTTACAAATATTTGGAAACTAAACGACAACACACTTCTGAACAATCGGTAAGTCAAAGGAGGACTCAAAAGGGAAATCAAAAGTACCTTGAAACACATGAAAATGGAAACACAACACACCCAAATCTATGGGATGGGGCAGAGCAGTTCTAAAAGGGAAGTTTATAGTGATGAATGCATGTTTTAAGAAAAAAAAAATCTCAAATAAATAACCTGATTTTACACCTCGAGAACTAGGGGAAAAAAAAATAATAAGCCCACACTTTGCAGAAGAAAGGAAATAAAGATTAGAGCTGAAATAAATCAACCAGAGACAAGAATAACAATAGAAAAGATTGAGGAAACTAAGAGGGTTTTTTTTTGAAAGATAAAATTGATAAACTTAGCTAGTCTGAGGAAAAAAAGAGAAAAGACACAAATACATAAAATCAGAAATGAAAAAAAAGACATTACAACTGATACTAGAAATACATAGATCATAAGAGACTACTGTGTCCAGCCATTTACCAACAAATTGGATAACACGGAAAAAATGTATAACTTTCTAAAAACATACAACCTACCAAGACCGAATCATGAAGAAATAGAAAATATAAACAGACCAATAATGAGTAAGGAGATTGAATCAACAATTAAAAACTTCCTAACAAAGAAAAGCCCCAGATCAGATGGCTTCACTGGTGATTTCTACTAAACATTTAAAGAAGAATTAATGCCAACTCTTCTAAAATTCTTCCAAAATAGTCAAGGGGAAAGAATACTCTCAGACTTATCCTATGAGGCTAGCATTACCCTTATGCCAAAGCTAGAAAATGATACTATAAGAAGAGGAAACTTTAGACCAATATCTCTAATGCATATAGATGCAAAAATTCTCAACAAAATATTAGCAAACTAAATTTACACAGAAAGGATCAGACACCATGACCAAATAGGATTTGCTCCTGAGATGCAAGGATGGTCAATAAATGCTATACACTGCATAAATAGAATAAAAGATAAAAATCATATGGTCATCTCAATAGGTGTAGAAAAAGCATTTGACAAAGTACAATACCCTTTCATGATAAAAAACCTCAAAATATTAGGTATAGAAGAAATATACATCAACATAATAAAGGCTATATATGACAAACGCACAGCTGCCATTATACTCAATGGTGAATGGTAGAAAGCTTTTCCTCTAAGATTAAGAACAAGACAAGAATGTTCACTCTCATCACTCTTATTCAAGACAGTGGCCCCAATTCTTCATCTCTACTTGTGTCCACACCCATGGTCTGGTAACTTTGTAGTCTCTTCCATAAATTCAGACTATAACTTTGACCAATCAATGTTCCATTTCTGAGCCTAGACCTTACAAGGCTTTGAGTGTATCTGCTTGCTCCTGTGGCTCTGCCATTGCTATGAGAACATACCTGGGCTCACCTCTAAGGAATGAAAGCCACATGAAACAGAGCTGAGTCATTCCAGTCATCTCAGTTTAGAGTTGCCTACATCAGACGATAGCCAGCCGAGCCCCAAAAATGTGAGCAAGCCTATCCAGGATCACCAGAGCCTCTTAAAAGAAGCACACCAGGTATCTCAGATATAAATGCTTGGTGTTGTATGTTATTTGTTGTTTTTTCTTGCCATGAAATGTAGACGCAGCAATAGACCACAGATATGTTACTTAGGATTGCCTATTGAGCTTCTATAATATTGAAATTTCTTTGGTTTTAGCCACTTTTTATTTTCAACTTCTAACTTGATCATGTTGTGGTCAAAGGAACTACTACTTGTAAGACATTACTTCTTTGAAATTCCTTGAGACTTCCTTGGTGGTGCGGCATGTTTTAATATTTAGAAATATTCCATGTGTGCTTGAAATAGATGTATATCACCTTTTAGGTTGTTTTGTAAATATCCATTTAATCTTTTAAATTTTGTTCTTCAAATCTTCAGCATCCTTCCTTATATTTATGAGATTAATCGTTTCATGATAGAATTCTATTCAATTTTCCATTCCGATAACAGGTTTGCCAATTTCTTATTCTATCTCTTTTAGTTTTTAGTTTGAGGGTTCAAGTTAGTTGCATAAAACATTGCTTTCTTGCTCAAGTTTTAATGGTAGGTTGCTTCTGTTTCTGATAAAAGCACAGAGACATGAGGTTTCTATAGCTTAAAATTTGCCTAATGTAGTTTTATCCCTACCTTTATCTTTTAACCTTTTGCTAAATTTTAAAATGTTTGCTTAATGTATAGAAAACTCATGGTTGCTGTATTTTTAGGAACCCAAACTGATACATACTATATTTTTAAGAGGTGAATTTAATCGTATATAAATTCCAGTTTTGGAGGCCCTTTCTTTGTTTTTTCTTCTCATGTTAAACTTGCTTTTCATTTGCTTCTAATTATGTCACTTCTATTGAACTTTATCAAGTTTGCCCTCCCCCCATGTTTTCCTTCCTGTGCCCAAAATATAAAAGATATTTATATTCCTTTAACAGTTACTCTTAAATTTTGGACTTTCTTAGAGAAATATCTTTTTTTTTTTAATGAAAACTTATCATTTATTATCCCTATCCTCTTCATAAAGCAAAGACTTTCTAGATACTTTACCTCTGCTGAATTCCAATCCTGATCATTCTGGTTGTTATTATATAGAAATTTTCCCCAATCTTTAATTTAAAGTACATGAAAATCAGATTTATTTTACCATGTATTCAGTTAATTATTTTGTCAATATAATATACAGGTTCCTGTGGGGAGGCTGTCATATACTTGAGCTTGTGTTTGAGATGGAAGGTAGAAATTCCACCCAAATTGGGCTTGTGTAAACTTTAGCTGGATTAAGAACCCAAGACCCTCTGACTGGTGTGTAGGCTAGTTCATTGTGAAAACATCCCATGGACTCTACCTAAAATCATGTGCAGAGAACAGCATTAGTCTCTAATAGATATTGGACCAGGAGGACAGCAGCGGACCACACTCCTCTTCCTGGTAGAAGCAGCAAGTCACAGTTGCAGCATATTCAACCTTGACAAAGAGCATATGTATGAGTGTGTGCGTGTGTATGCGTGTGTGTAAATGTGTGTGTGTGTGTGTGTGTGTGTTGGGGAAACGTGGTGGTGAGGAGGAGGCGAGGGGAATTTATATACATCCCTTTTTTTTTCTGCAGCAAGGACCCCAAATACGTCCCAGAAGGGGATGCCTCAGTGAATAATAATAATGTCACATCTTTCTACAGTACCTAATCAACCAATATTATACAATACGATTTGCCAAGTCTCTCCTGAAAATGGTGGTTCTCGAGTGCTCTCAAAGGTCTTCACTGCAGGAGGAAACACTACCTAAGCTGATCTGTAGAAAGTAGAGAGATTCTGGAACGGTCACCAGTTTTCTGGGAAGCATGCCAGCGGTGTGACTTGAAAGGATAGGTCAGGACTTCTGAGCACAGAGCAGCATCTCCACTCTGAATTTGGCTCTTAAATCCTGAATTTGGAGCAAGTGGTCTCCTCCTATGTGTATCCCACATTGGCCAGGGATAGAAACTACATGGTTGCCATGAGCTCCTCCATCGTGATAATGAGTGGATATGCCTCCCCTCACGCCCCCACCCCCAGCACCTCCTTTGAAACTCTCATTCATTCATAGAACAAGATAATGCTCGGGGCTGGGCTATTTCCTTGAGACAAAGCTCAGGTAAGATGTGCAGGGGCCAGTTCCAGCAGGCGGCATAGTAGCCCAGACAGCCTCAGACAGCGTTGCCAGAGGAAGAACCTATACATGCTGCTTAATGAGGCTGAGAGATGAGTCTGGGTAGCAGCGGACTGCGTGGAGGGGTTAGAAAGCCCATGGAGTGACAGTCAGAGGGAGGAAGATAATTCCAATCATTAAAAGCATGAAGTCAGACTCCAGAGAGAGGGGGCTGAGGATCCCTGTAGACGGTTCTTGGTGCTGAGAATTCAAGGTGGTCACTTTCAAGGGGACCGTGCAGGGCCGTCAGAGGGGGTAAAGCAGGCCAAGAGAGTGACCTCCTCACTGTGGAATCAGCCACCTCCCCACGTGGCATGAAAACTTCTGTCTGGCTCCAACCCCTCAGATTTTCCGCTGTGAATTAGTATCGCCTACTTTATTTTCCCCTAATTCCATGTAGATTCTGTCATTTATCAAAGGTCTAACAACCACATGAGTTCCTTTTTATACACATCATAAATCGTTTCAAACTGTAATGACTCTGGTTTTCCTCCTGTCATAAGTTGTTAAATTCAGAACAAAATGCTTACACTATAGGAACACGAAAATTCTGTTTACTGAAAATAACGTGTATTTTGAAAGAATATTGAGATAAGGAAAAGCTACATATTTCACATTCTGATTCGATCCATGGTGTACACAGAGTAAAAAAATTTGGGAGATCATCTTACATTTCTAAAATTCTTAGAGCCTGAGATTGAGAGACAGGAACAATAAAAATATCTCTGTTAGTGCTTTTTGGTAAATAGTCTCAAAGTCAGGAAAACAGTTCATCTGGAATGTCCCTGAATTATTGTGCAATCAAAATAAAGAATTTCAAAACAATCCAGGTTTACAAATAAATTCTCAATATTCTTAGTTCTTTACAATCTATTAGCAAATTTCAGCTTATTCTCACACTTAGTTTCTGTCTTAAACCATATAATAGTTGCATCATTTTTTTTAAAACTTATATTTTAACTCAATGCTTTAATTTTTGTAATATTAAATATCAGATATCCAAAAACATCAAAATTGCCCATTAATTTTCAAAATAATTGCTTCATAGAGAAATTGGCACTGAATTCCTAAAGACCTATTTATAATTTTGTGATAGAAAAAAAAATAAAGGAAAAGGAAAACCCTCAAAACAGAACAGAAAAACAAAATGAACTTACTTTTGAGAAATTTGAAGCAAGCAATCTAGAAACACATTTAATCCACTGGTCTCCTTATTTAGAAGAAAATGATTCACATAATTTTTTCCTGGTCTTCACCACATCTCTAGAATCTGCTTTAACTGTTTGATGTCTGTGAAAAGTTCCTGTGGAGACAGACCGCTTTCAGAAGAGGTTATGATTTCAATTCTATTGGCCCTGCCAAATATCACGTTCACGTGATTACTCTTGGACTTTTTTTTTCTTTTCATTGGCATACAGCCAGTTCCTGCAGAGCTGTGTCATTTATACTTTGTTGCCCGGACATATCTTATTACAAAGAGGAATCATAGAGAGGAAATCCAATATTTGTAAGCTTTTCTCTATTATGTCCAAGATAATTGTGGCTAATATCAAAATTTTAAGCACTATCTTTAAACCATGAGAAAGGAAAGAGTTTTATCAGAGAAAATCTTCTTCCTACACAGAGCTCTAGACTGGCTGGCTGATATCATTGCCTAATTGATATCATCATTTGGATAATCAGGATTTTCAACCCCCTATATCTCATTTTCAGTCAGTTCAGAATATTTCCTAATCTCCCTTGAGACTACTCTTTGACCCATGAATTATTTAGAAATATGTTGTTTCATTTCCAAGTGTCTGGAGATTTTCCTGTTATCTTTTGTTTATTGCTTTCTAGTTTAATTCTGTTATGGTCAGAAAATTTATTTTGCATGTCAGATTTGTTAGGATTTGTCTTATGACCCAAGATATGATCTGTCTTGGTGAATATTCCATATGCACTTGAAAAGAGATGGATTCTACTATTGAATGAGGGGCGTAGTATATAAACATTAGATCTAGTTGGTTGATGGTCCTGGTTAGTTTTTCTATATTCTTGTTGGTTTTCTATTAGTTCTGTTGATTATTAAGAAAACAGTATTGAAGATTTTAACAAAAATTAGAAACTTTTCTTTTCCCTTTCAGATCTAACAGATTTTTGCCTTGTGTAACTGGAAGCTGTGCTGTTAAGAACACACACATTTAGGATTGTGATGTCTTCTTGGTGAGCTGGCCTTTTTATCATTATGTAATGTCCATCTTTATCCCTGGTAACTTTCTGTGCTCTGAAATTACTTTGGTGTTAATATAGCCATTTCCACTCTCTTTTGATCAGCTGACCAAATGACTCCTCTATCATTTCAATATTCTTTGCCATGATTAATTTTGTAGTGAGCGCATTAATCAGAACATGCTACAATTCATTTGCTTTGATTCTTTGTTGACCCATACGTAGATGATTTATAGATGATCAAGCCACTCAGTTCTGAGTACTATGCCCTTTTGCAAATATTTACAGACCCACAAACTTCAAATGGAAGTTTTCTGGATGCTTCTGACTTGGGATAGGTTGGACCAGATTATGTCAGATCAATGTTTCTATTGTAACAACTATGAAAAAGACAGGTAAATGTCTTATTAGAAACCATGCGAGCCAATAGCCAATGGAGCCACATCGTTATGGTACAGAAAGAAATTAGTCCACTCAGGTTGATAAACAAGTAAAACTATCTACCAAAAATTAAGACAAAATAAACACTTTTCAGAGAAACAAAAACAGCTGAGAGAATTTGGTAAAAAAAAAAAACCAAACAACTGTTAAGAATATGTAATGTCAACCCTAGAGTAGCCAGTAAAAATAAATAAAATAACTAAACAAACAAATAAACAGGCTAATATGCCAGTAAATAATATCAAATGGTATACTAAAAATATAAAATGTTACTTTTAATCCAACCATTTCAATAATTACACTAAATACAAATAATCAAAACACCCCACCTATAAGAGATTTCCAGACTTAATTTTAAAAGTGTAACATAAATATATCTTGTCAACAGAAAAAGAAAGCCCACTGTAAATTTAAAGACTGAAAGACGAAAACTAAAACAAAAAAGACCGGAAAAGATGTAGCATGGAAACACTAGTTACTGGAAAGCTGGAGCAGCTATATTAATAAGGTACAAACTAGACTTCAGGCTAAAAGCTATTGCTAGAGATAAAGAGGAATTTCCTAATAATATAGTGGTTAATTTATTAAAAGACACGAACCACGTAAATTGATACAGAACTGATAGCAGAGCTTAAAAATTCATGAATGAAAAACAGTACTGAAAAGGCCAGCTGATGAGTCCACAGTTATAGCTGGAGATTTCAACATGTTTATTCCAGTAATTGATAAAAATCACTAGATAAAAAGTCAGTAGGTATATAGGATATTTGAACAACGCAATCAAGCTACTTGAACTAATTGGTCCCTATTGAACACTCCAAGCAAACAAACAAACCAGATTTTTTTTTTTTTTTACAAATGTACGTGGAATATTTACCAAGATAGATCAATGTTAAATCATAAAACAAATCTCAATAAATTTAAAGAATATATTTTAAAAATATACTTTGACCAAAAGAGAATTAAGTTGAAATTAAGAATAGCAATACAGCTAGCAAATGCCCAAATAATTTAAAATTAAACAACATTCTTCTAATAATTTTTATTTCAAAAAATATATTTAAAGAAAAAAATAAAATATTTTGATAAAAAGGAAATGCAACGTATGAAATTTTTGTGGGAAGCAGTTCAAACTGGACTTATAGGACAATCTGTGGTTTTATGTGCCAGTACAAGAAAAAAGTCTAAAATTAATGATCTAAGCACTCACCTTAAGAAACTAGAAAAATAAGAGCAAATTAAATAAAAAGATGGAAGAAAAGAAAATCAAAATAAAGATAAAGGCTAGAATAAAAAATTAAAAAGTAATAGATAAATTGAATGAAACTAGAAGCTGGTTCTTTAGAAAGACTGATAATATTGATAACCTTTAGCTAAACTGATCATGAGAAGGAAAAAAAGACAAATTGCCGATGATAGAAATGAAAGATGTTCGGCTAAAAATATATCAGGTAATTAGAAATAATAAATCATATGTAGCAATGCTGATATCAGGCTAACTATAAATTAAAAAAATTAAACATAATAAGGAATTTATAACAATTATATCTATTCACAAAAAACCCAGCAACAAATTTTAAAAAGCAAAAATTACAAAGAGTCTATAGCCATGCCACCCTGAATAAGCCTGACCCCGTCTGATCTCAGAAGCTAAGCAGGGGCGGGCCTGGTTAGGACTTGGATGGGAGACCACCTAGGAAGACCAGGTGCTGTAGGCATAAAAAAAATAAATAAGGGATTGTAAGCTGACAAGTTCCTTGCAATCTGTGAGGTTAACCAAGGGTTGCCTCGCCCAAAAGAAAAAAATTACAAAGAGACACAAGAGACATAAATAAGAGCATAAGAGTGGGTTATTTTAACACATCACCTTCAGTACAAGTTAGAGAAACTGGAAAAAACATATATATAGAAGATCTGAACGACATAAAAGATACTATATATAGATATAGATACTAAAATTATAGTGTCATATATATATTTCTATGGATCTATTTTAAAAAGCATAATCAACAAGGTACTATATATATACTTCAATATGTGTTTATATTTGGCTTATATGCAAGTATGCTTGCAATTTTTTTGTAAGATTGAATTTATGTCAATATATCATTGTCAATCTAAATAACTTTACACCCTGATAATAGAGAACACACCTTCTTCTCTAGTGCACATGAACCATTCAGAAATATTGATCCTATGTGGGGTAAGAAAATGACCACTAAGTTCTATATAAAATATAAATATTATAAACAATATTCTCAGAAAACAGTGCAATAAAACTAGGAATCAGCACAATTTTAAAAGGCATTCTGCTTTGAAATCGAATAACTTATTAAACATCTTTTGAGTGGAAAGGGAAATAAAATTGAAGTTAAAGATTATACAAAATATAATTATAAAACACTGCATATCAGAATCAGTGAAATATATTTAAATAGGTGATTAAAGTAAATCCATGGCCTTAAGTACTGTTGGCTCACGAGCCTGAGATCTTCCTAGGTGAAATCAAACACTGGCCCCGAATACAGAGGGCAAAGATAGGAGAGGCAGACCTCTTCAGGTTGATAAGTGGTGGTTTTAAGAAGCAAAGGAAAGTACCAGATCTGTCCTAGGCACCATAAGCGGAGGAGACCTCTGCATTCACCGCCAGAATCTTAAACGTTCATATTAAGACCGTACCAGGATTCAGTCATAAACACCATCCAGATGTTCTCAACAACACATTGCTCTTCCAAGGCCGCATCCTTGAAAATGGCGTCCTTGAAAATGGGAACAGCGAGTGGAACTTATAGTCCAAGGACTGGGGAGTGGGGAGAGGCCTTGATTGCCCAGAACAGCCAGATGGGAGAGCTGGTAGGGCAAGGCGTGTGGGAATGGACGCACCACTCTCTCCAAACGTTCACGTGTCCACCAACCTGGAAGCTCTCCTAAACCATCCCTCTGTGTTTTCAGGAAGGCTTCATCACAAAGTCATGGTTGATTAAATCATTTACCGACCTCCAGCCCTCCCCTCTTGGAGGTAAGGGGGTGGGATTGAAACCACATGGTTGATTCTCATGGCAACCAGCCCCCAACCTGAGGTGAAGGTCCTAGAGGCACCTCATCAACATGACAAAAGAAACCTTTACAGCTTTCATCACTGAGGGATTTCAAGGGTTTTGGAGTTCTGTGTTGGAAACAGGCATGAAGACCAAATATATATTTCTTATTATAAATCACAATATCACAAACAGAAACACAAAGTGTCTCCCACAGGAAAAGCTTCAGGGTAGTCAACTATCACGTCTTTTTGTTGTTTCCATCAACGAATCCCATATAGGTACGATTTTCTGGGCAGTCCTGAAAATTGAAAATGTAAGTGTTCCCAAAAGGTCTTAATTACATAAGAAAATAGATTTCTCATTCTGAATTACCAAAACAAGTTATTTTAGAAGTGTGCCAGGGGTGTGGCTTACACGGATCTAGACTTGTAGATGCAAAATCAGCAGCTCCATCGTGGCCAGCGTCAGTTGGCTCTTAGGTCCTGGCATTTGAGAGGAGTGACCTCCTCTCTTGACCACCTGCCATGTTGGTCAGGAACAATCCAAACAGTTGTACTAGCATATTGCATGGAGGTGAGGAGTGGGTATACCATGCCCAAAGGCTTCATTTTATTCATGGAGCAGGATGACACTCAAGGCTGGGCTATTTCCCAGAGACAAAGCTCAGGTAGGACGTGCAGGGGCCAGTTCTAGCGGGTGGCATAGTAGCCCAGACAGCCTCAGACAGCATTGCCAGAGGAAGAACCTACACATGCTGCTTAATGAGACTGAGGACAAATCTAGGTAGCAGCGGACTGCGTGGAGAGGTTAGAAAGCCCGTGGAATGACAGTCAGAGGGAGGAAGATAATTCCAATCATTAAAAGTATGAGGTCTGTGTAACACAGGAGCTCCCTGCCAGGAACCTACATCAGGGATTTGGCTATTCTGAAAAAACCACCAGGAGGACCAGAAGAGTGAGACACGCTGTTTATTACTCACGATGCAGGAGAGCTCCGTGGGTGGCCGGTAGGAGCTGCCTAAGCTGCTGCTGGCCAGGAGCAAGCAAAGCTCTAAGCACATAAGCAGAGCAAGGGATTATCTCATTGGGGGAGCAGCCTCCTTCTCAGGCGGATTTGGGCAAGAAGTGGCGCTTGGTTACAGGAGCAGATAATGTCCTCGGGGGCAGGCACTGCCTTCCTTGGCTGCTGGCCGGGCCGCCATCAGTCTTCTGAGTACGTGGATGGCTCTGTTCTGAGCTAAGCCCATAGTCAGAGTTTCCAGGAGCCGCATGCACTGCCTCTAGCCACGTGAACACTTAAAGGGATCGTACAGGAGGGTGAGCTGGCCAAAAAGTCATTTCCTATCTATGGAATTAATATAGAAAAGAGGCATAAGAACTACACAAAAAGACTAAATATCCAAGCAGGTTGTGTTCAGAGCCTGCCACAGGCTGCTAGACATGGGACCTGGATGGGACCACCCACGGCGTCCGGGCCTATAGCTTCCTTGACAAAAGTCATTCTTGACCTTAAGTGAGCCTGTAGATTGTCTTTGTGCATCTAAGATAACACACCCTGAGAATCTTATTCCCAGGCCCCTCACGGTACATCCACAGAGCACAAGACCACAGAACCCCTCAAGGTTATCTTGTCCTCCCCACACCCTGTACCATCTCCATATGCTGTAAGTGTTCATTATTAACTCTCCTGGACCCACCAGTAAAGTGTCCCTCCGTTTCACTTTGATCCCATCCCAGAGAGGCCCCGCTTTGCTTTCTCCCACCCACTTCATCCACCACCAAGGATTCCCTGGAACCCTCCTTTCGTCCGTCCCCTCCTTTGATTCTAATGGATAGAATAAGCTGCAAAGCTGCCATTCTTAGGAGCATGTTCTTATTCTGCTGAGATTTTGCTTCCTGACAATTGTCATCAGTTTGGCTCAAACAAACTCATTAAAATTCTTTACCAGTTTGAATGTTCTTCATGTCGACACAACTTTATACCCATACCATGAAAGGAAAACAGGAAAACAAAGACTTTAAACTGTACCTTACATAAGTTAAAAATAAAGCCAACCATTCATTCCATTCTTTATTCCCTAGTCAGTAATTTTTCACAGAAACTAAGAAGCAGATATAAACCCAATTCTCAAACACTCAGGGGCTCATTCTCTGACTCTGAGAGAAGACCATGCTCTGCCTATGGAGCATTATTCCTTCTCTAGTAAACTTCTTGTTTTTCTCTAATTCTGGCTGGCTCTTGAATTCTTTTCTGCACAGTGCCAAGGACCCTTCCTCTCTCAGTGTAGGACTTGAGTCCCTACTCGGGGGGATTCGCCCCGTTCTGCATCAGAATCAGTCACAGCCAAATGTAGCTTGGAGAACTGAGTCTGACTCCAACTCTCTGAGATTTTCCATTGTGAGTCAGTCTTGCAGTAGAAACGAATTCATTAATCTACCCCTCCTGCTTGCTTTTTTTTTTTTCCATTTCCAGATTTGTGTATGTGCTATAGCTCATATCCAAATAACAAGTTAACAACATAGGGTTGTCATCATGAAGTTGTAGTTTGCTTCTAACCATAAAGGTTCTAATTTTTCTCCTGTCATGTTTATGTTAATGTCAGAAGAAATGTTACTATTCAACATGAGTGTGAAAGATTGTTTGCTACAATTATTTGAATAGCAAAGGATGTGGATTTGAAATAATACCCATGTAATGAAAAGTATATATTACTCAATCTGATTGAATACATTATATCCAAAGAATAAAAGAAAAACATCTTACATTTATAAGAAAGCATCATATATTTAAAAAATTTAAGTCTGACAGTGAGACAGAGATAGTAAAAACATTTTTTTAAATGCTATGGATAAAAAAGGATCAAAGTTAGAGAAAATATATCCCAAATGCCTGTAAATTGGTATGCAATAAAATCATCAGTATGCTCATTTATGCATATCTATCTATCTCTCTATGCATTGCCAACGCGGGCTTTCAAATGCATTCACAAGGTTCATTTAAGTTCCTTCTGATCAATCCATTAGCAAATTTCTAGCTTATTTACACACTATTTTTTTTTTGGTTTCAACATGATAAAAGAGTTGCAAAAACTTTTTCAGTTATTAACTCAGTCCTTTTTTTCCCCGTGGAATATAAATCACAGCTATTTCTAAACATTCAATTAATTATTATAAAAATAATTTCTCTAGACGTTTGGCACTTGGTATGTGGGAATCTTATTTGTGATTGCATAACACAAACAAAACAGAAAAAAAAAAGATGAACTTACTTTTGGGAAAGTTATCTAAAAATCTCAGTTTATTCCTAGGTTTCATTATTTCCCGGAAAACAGTTCACATTTCTTCCTGGTCTCTACAATATGGGTGTAGACGTAGATGTGAATAAAACCAACACTAACTCTGGGTCCAGTATTTCCTTTTATTTTCATGCCATGACCTTTGACCAACTTCACTGCCCTTCACATGCACATCAGAGCTTTCTAGTTGATGATTATCTGTGTTCCTTAAAATGCAGCCATGAATATTTTCGTCAGCAACAGCCAGAATGGCATGACAACCGAGATAAATATCAAACTAGTAATAGTATCGATTATAAGCAATCGTCTATCACAAGACCGCCAGAGAGTGTGGCCCCTGGTGCTACTTCATTCTTCTGTCTCTTTATCTTGTCAATCATTAGTACCTGAGTTATACTATTTTAAAAAGTATTGTAACAGGGATCTGGCAGCGGAGAATAATTTGTGCGAAACAGCTGGGCCCTCTGTCTACTCTGGCCCAATCTTCCTGTAAGTAATAATAAGTTCTGTTACACCCTGTGGAGTTGCCTGCTTCATCTTTCAGTCTGAAGATATCTTCTCATTATGGTAGCTATCGCCCCTTTGCCCTGCCATCAGATATGTCTTCCTTATGGTTGAGCTGTTTCTCCATTTTGAAAATTCTCATTAAGACGGCTTTCTAGAGGGGGATGATGATTGCAGTTCTCTCGGCCGGAGAACACTAAATTCACGTGATCACTCTTGGATAAACTGCTTTTTGATTGACCTCCAGCCAATTATCCTGGCAGAGAAGGGCCAGCTGTACTTGGTTGGCTGGGTGTATCATATTATAAAGGGGTATCTTACAGAGGGAATTTAATGTTCTCTTCTATGTCTCAGAAGAAAGTGGATGGTTTCAAAATATAGAACATTATCTTTAAACAGTAAGAAAGTAAAAAGCTTAGTCAGAGAAAAGCCTTTTTATCTCTACTCACAAGTTCTGGATCTTTTGATTGACATGTTGATTCGGGTAATCTAATCAGGGTTTGAACATTTTAAAAAGCAAATTCTGGATTCTTCTCTGCTTCCCATATCACACCTTCCATCTCGACTTTTTTTAAAATCTCAAGAAATAGTAGTACCTCCTTTCTCTTGCTCAAGATAAAAGAAATCTTGACTAGCCTTCCTTCACTCCTCCATCATCCCCTTCACACACAGCTTCGCCAAGATGATAAAATTACCAAGCAGTTGGTTTAAAGACATGTAATTATAAAGCAGTGGTGGTGATCTGGACAGTCAGTGTCATTTTTGGTTGTCACACTCAAGTGCAGGTTGCTACTGGCATCTAGTGGGTAGAGGGCAGGAATGCCACCGAAAATTCTATAAACCACAAGACAGCCTTTCCTCTCCCGCCAACCTCCAATAAAGGATTATCCAGTGAAAAACGTCCATAGTGCCAGTGTTGAGAAACACACTTAGTATAAGAATGGAGCCAGTATCATTAAAGTTATTTATTTAGAATCACTGTAATGTTTTCATTCATTTTGCCCTTAGAACTATTTTTATTTTTTTTCATCAAATACTGCAAGCATTCAATGAATACACACTTTATATGTCTACATTAGGTCATCTTTCCCTAGTGTTTTACAATATGAGGAAGGCTAGACTCACCTGAAAGTATCTTGGGTGTCTTGGGTTGGATTGTGCCCAGTGAGGGGTTTTGAAGAGACATTAAAATAGTTACAAAACTTACAATGAGAGTTCCATTTCAAGACTGCAGTTTTAGCCCACGGTTTTAATTCTCTTACTTTGAAATGGCCGTGGATATAACTCAATAAGTATCAAAACAAGGGAAACATTTACATTAGCAAGAGCAACGGAAAGTTCCGATTGTTTGGCTAAACATTTAGAGGACAGAGTGGTGGAGACAAATTGAGGTTGATGGACACATTGACTTGTTACAGAGTCAGCACAGATAAACAAGTAGGAGATATTGGGAGCTCACTCTTGCAGAATCCTGATGCAGGAAAGGACTGGGGACAGGCAGCTTGGGATAGTTCGAAGGTCTTTGGCAATTACATCAGTGCCCTGTATTTAATTCAGGTTTTTGTCCCACATCTTTCTTGGCATGATCTACTACATTAGTCCATGTAATGTTAACTCTCTGTTGTAACCACCCCATAATCTCAGTAATCTCAGTAGCTCAAGGCCACAAAGTATTTTGCAGTAGTTTAGTTTCTGGTTTTATTTTGGAGTGTGTGTGGGTGTGTGTTTTATGTCTCAGCCCTGCGAAGGCCAGGTGGCTCCTCTAGGCAGCTCACCTCCAAATGGTGACTCAGGGACTCGTACTTTCCATTGTGGGGACTGCCATTTCAGAGTCCCTTATTTCCTGACTCATAAATGAGAAGAAGAAGTCACACTGAAATCTAGCGGGAGATTTAGGTTATGGCCCAAGAGTTGCATACATTATTTCTACCCGTATTCGATAGCCCAGAGCTAGTCACATGGTCTCAGAATAACTCCAAGGGACTTTAGAAAAAAAAGTCTCCCAGTCCATTCAGAAGGAGAAAATTGGATTGGTGAGCATCAACGGGTATTTACCTAAACAACATACAAAATTAAGTGGGGCTGTCATTACCACAGATTCTTTGTAAAGATGCCATGCCAGTTGGAAGAAACAATGCCCCAGCTGATTTCAAGATAATTCAATAAAAGAGCGCAATTTCATGTTATCTCCAAAGTGTTTTCAGCACCATTTAAACAATATAATCCATCACTGTGACACTACTGAAAAATGAAATGCAATTAACTTTCTTACTGATCAGAAAAAAATCCCTCAGTATCAAGATTTTATATTTTTGTTGCTATGTGCAATATAGACTGTAAGCTTGACTTATGTTTCTCTTTGAAATAATAGTTCAGTGTCTGGGGTTGTTATGCTAGGAAGACGTGACTTCTTTGATGTGGAAGGGATTATGAAGAAACTTTTTTTTTTTATATTGGTAGGAGCGGGATAAGGACTGGCTTAACTCTTTTCCCAGAATACTCCTCTCATCAATTTGACTGCTGCTGATGTGGCTCTCCTTATGATTATAGAAAAATAATTTTTAAATTTATAAACCTGTATTTTGTTATCCGATTCTCACATCAAGTCAATGAGTTAATAAGTCAGGTATTAATATTCCCCTTCTAAGGTGGAAAACAGACTCAGCATGTTTCAATCACTGACCTACAGACCTATAACTTAGAAAGTAACCACGAATGATACAAATATAACTTTGCCATTTCTGAGATTTGAGAACTAAGAGTTTGAATTTCACAACCCACACAAAGGACACACTTGGAGCATCTGGCTTAGGTGATTAGGGAGACTACAGCACTGGGTCCCACAGGACACATAGTACATAAGGCCATCTTGCCAAGACTGGGAGATGTAGCAGATCTACCTAATACATAAAAACAAACACCAAAAAGCAGCCAAAATGAGAAAACAAAGAAATATGTCTCAAATGAAAGAAGAGGAGAAAATTACAGGTAAAGAACTAAACAGAATGGAGGCAAACAATTTATAGATGCAGAGTTCAAAACACTGGTCATAAGGATGCTTAAGAATCTTAGTGAGAACTTCAACAAAGAGATAATAAGCATAAGAAAGGACATAGAAACCATAAAAAAAGAACCAGCCAAAAAATGAAGAATGACTGAAATGAAGAATACACTAGAAAGAATCAAGAGCACATTAGATAAAGCAGAGGGTCAATTCAGTGACTTGGAAGACAAGGTAGCAGAAAACACCCAATAGAACAGTGAAAAAAAAAAAAAAAAAGGATAGTTTAAGGGACCTCTGGAACCACATCGAGTGTACCAAAATCTTCTTTGGGACTCTCTGCGCTTCTTGGACTTGTATGTCTATTTCCTTTGCCAGATTAGGGACGTTTTCAGTCATTATTTCTTCTAATAGGTTCTGAATTCCTTGTTCTCTCTCTTCTCTTTCTGATATCCCTTTGATACTATATATAGAGAACCCTAAAGATTCCACCAAAATCCTGTTAAAACTGATCGATGAGTTCAGTTAAGTAGCAGGATACAAAATTAATACTCTGAAATGAGTTGCATTTTTATACACTAATAATGAATTATCAGAAAGGGAAATTAAGAAAACAATCTCATTTACAATTGCATAAAAAACCCTAGGAATAAATTAGCCCAAAGAGGTAAAAGACTTGTGTTCAAAAATTATAAGACATTGAAGAAAGAAATTGAAGAAGATACAAATAAATGGAAACACATACCATGATCATGGATATGAAGAATTAACAATGTTAAAATGTCCATACTACTCAAAGCAATCTATAGAGTCAATGCAATCCCTATCAAAATACCAATGGCATTATTCATAGAACTGGAAAAAATAATCCTAAATTTATATGGAACCGTAAAAGACTCTGAATAGCCACAGCAGTCTTAAGAAAGAGAAACGAAGTCGGAGGTATCATGCTACCTGATATCAAACTATATTACAAAGCTATAGTAATCAAAATAGCAGGGTACTGGCATAAAAACAGACATGTACATCAATGGAAAAGAACAGAGAGCCAGAAATAAACCCACATCCATATGGTCAATTGATCTAGAACAAAAAAGGCAAGAATATACAATAGAGTAAAGACAGTCTCTTCAATAAGTGGTGTTGGGAAAACTGGACAGATATATGCAAAAAAATGAAACTAGACCACCTTCTTATACCATATACAAGAAGAAACTCAAAGTAGATTAAAGATTTAAATGTATGACCCCAACCCATAAAACTCCTAGAAGACAACATAGGCAATAAACTCTCCAACATTGCTCTTAGTAATATTTTTTTTTCTGATATATCTCTTTGGGCAAGGGAAACACAAACATCAAACTAAAAAGGGTTTTCATAGCAAAGGAAACCATCGACAAAATGAAAAGACAACCTAATGAATGGGAGAAAATACTCACCAATGATACATCTGATAAGGGGTTAATACTCCAAATTTATAAAGAACTCACGCAACTTAACACCAAAAAAATTAACAATCCAATTAAAAAATGGGCAGAGGACCTGAATGGACATTTCTCCAAAGACATACAGATGGCCAATAGACATATAAAAAGATGTTCAACATCACTAATCATCAGAGAAATGCAAATTTAAACCACAATGACATATCACCTCACACCTGTCAGAATGGCTATCATCAGTAAATCAACAAACAACAAGTGTTGGTGATGCGGGGAAAAGGGAACCCTTGTGTACTGTTAATGGATTTGAAATTGATGCAGCCACTATAAAAAACAGTATGGAGTTTTCTGAAAAAATTAAAACCAGAACTACCTTATGATCTAGCAATTCCACTTCTGGTTACTTATCTGAAGAAATCCAAAACACTAAGTCAGAAAGATATATGCATCCTTATATTCATTGCAGCACTATTTACAATAGCCAAGCTATGGAAGCAACCTAAGTGCCATCAATAGACAAGTGGATAAAGAAAAAGTGGTACATATATACAATGGAATATTACTTAGCCATAAAAAAGAATAAAAAATTACCATTTGTGACAACATCGATGGACCTAGAGGGTATTATGCTAAGTGAAATAAGTCATCAGAGAAAGACAAATACCATATGATCTCACTTATATGTGGAATCTAAAGCATAAAATAAATGCATGAAAAAAATAGAAACAGACAAAAAGATACAAAAAACAAACCGATGGTTGCCAGATGGGTGGGGCATTGGAGGGCCATATGAAGAAGGTAAAGGGATTAATAAGTATAAATTGGCAGTTACAAAATAGTTACAAGGATATAAAGTATAGCATAGGACATACAGACAATAATATTGTAATAACTATATGTATGAAGTCAGGTGGGTACTAGAGTAATGCAGGGATCATTTCTTAAATATGTGTCTAACCACTACGCTGTGCACCTGAAACTAATATAAAATAATACTGAATGTCAACTGTAATTGAAAAATTAAAAAAGAAAAAGGGGAATAAGAGGTTCAAATTTTCACTTATAAATTGTCATGAGGATGTGATATACAGCATAGGGAAGATAGCAATAATATTGTAATAGCGCTATACGATGACAGATGGTTACTAGAGTTATCATGGTGCTTACTTTTTTAGGTATATAAATGTTGAATATCTATGGTGTACACCTGAAACTAATATAATATTGTATGTTAGCTATATTTTAATTTAAAAAAATTTTAAAGAAAAAAATAATTATATTGTGATGACTTCAAGTTGCTGTGTTTCTGACACCAAGTGCATATAAAATGTAACGACCCTGAGTTATAACAAAACATAAGATTTGGAACACTTTTCAAAATTATATGAGAGATATTTATATTAAAAAATTTACAACTTGGTCATTTGAACTTACTACAATAATTAGGCTATGTTTAAGGCTACTTACCATAATAACTGGCTATGTTTAGGCTGCAAAAACAGTGTTTAGCTTCAAATCCTTGAGTCAGTCTAGTTGACACCGTAACAATTAGAAGTTGATTATATAGTGTCTATTGTGTTCTTTAGTTTCACTTCCCAAAAGGTAACAGAAACTTGAAGAAACGTTCTTTATATCTTCATTGCAACCTCAATCCTGTGTTCAATACTGCTTGATGATAGCTTAAAGTAGTTGATAGCTTAAAGATAGCTTAAATCAGACAGACTTCTAGGTTTGAATTCTGGGTTCCTGTGACCTGTAACTTTGGAAAAGACATCTTTTCTAAACACCACTTTATTCATATGCCTATATTAGATTTTTATTGCTGCATACCAAATTACCATAAACTTAGTGCCTTATGCAACAATGAAAGTAGACAACCGAAACTCAACTAAATATGAGTGTACAAGTAGATTGTGTTGATTTTAAAGTGTTTACAGTGTCATCAGTTAGATAAATCATAACATGAGAAATTAAGATGACATTTTAGTGCTTTGCCTAAAGGTAGATCCTTACATCATAAGAAAACATAAAACCAGAAATATGTTTCAAAATTGTAAGCAAGATATATGTTTTTTCAACTTGATTATTCAAATTCTTACTGCAATTGTTTATTTTAAGAGGTTTCAAACTTTCTTTACGATCACAACAGTCAAAACATGGACTCTACAATCTAAAATCTGAAAAATGACAGAAAAGGAAAATCCTTAAATTAAGAAAAAGTAAAAAAAAAAGTGAATTACAAAAAGCAAATACTATGCCGCTGTGTAATCAATGAACTCTCTTCCCCTCCAAATCAGCATTGTCTTAATTTGTATTTCTATCACAAAGAAATTATCCAATATTTTGAAATTCAGAGAAAGAAAATTAAGCAAACTCTGTATCATCCTCAAAAACATAAACAATCCTATAATAAATGCATTTTTTACATTGTTTACTACTATATGAAACATGGGGTTTGGTTGCTGGTACATGAGCTCACAGTTTGGCTTCCTCATTGTTCTCCCTGACTTTATTCCTTAGTCTCACTATAAGTAATATTATTGAGAAAAATGATGATATGAGTTTCAAAAGTACCTTGTACATATCTGAGATAAGGTATATCCATGCTATAAAATATTATCTTAAAAAAGAGTCACAAGCTTAAAGAGGAACACAGGCTATTAGGGGCTTCAAGGCTCTTCCTGTGGGAGCAGCTTCCACTTCACTGAGTGGTGAAGTTCATCATCAAAATCTTCCAGCTCCTGCTCCTTGGAGAGCTCCAGGAAAACCTACAACGGAGAAAAAATTTAAGAGAGAGGGGCGTCACACCACTTCCTGTAGTTCCAAGTGAGTGCAAAGACTATGTATTTATTACACATTTATATTCCATGGGTGACATACAAATCTCTACACTGACCCACCTGCTCCAGGGTTGACTGTGAGAGGCTGTACTCCTCCAGGTCAAAGTTCTGTTTAACTGCACAAGGATGAACGTGTATTAGGAATTCATATGTTTTTTTATTCAGAGAGTTTCACCAGTCATGTATAAAAAGTACATGCAACTAGATCTTGAATATAAAAGATAAGATAATAAATATCCTTGGAGTAAATATGAGAATGCAAATTCACTATCTAGTCCCGTAACACGATAGAAATATTCTCCCATTCGAGTTTGGGCAGAGGTATCACAAGACCGGAAAAAAACAACGGTTCCAGAGCATTTGTGTAGGATAAGCTAAGGGGCGGCTCCATCTGCACTGGAACACTACCACGTGCCCCACTACGTCTGTCCCCACTCTTCCCTACCCTGCTCTCTGCTCCAGAGACTGATTTAAGAGGCTCCTTCTGTGGCTTTTACCAGTGGCAGCCCAGGTGGAGAGACAGAAGGGGAGGCCAAGGCCTTTATTCCTTCATACCCTCTGTAACACCAACTGTGTCCCTTGATTGAAAGTCACTGTTTCTCTCAAGGTGGCAAATTCTACATGACCGCACGCCCACGTTCCAGTCACTGTTTTCTCTCTTAGTTCCTTTGGACTTAAGAATGATAATGCTTCTGCTGGTTTAGCCTCGGGGAACTGCAATGTTCCTTGCACCTTTACAAACAGTTGCTTTATAAACAAACCTTCCTTGAATTATCCCATTTTTGAGTTTACAATCTGTTACCAATCCGGACTGTGACTGAGATCCCAAATATGCAGACACGTAAGAGGAGGAAATCATGAGTGGAGAGGTAAGACTGGAAAGCCAGGTTATCTGATGCTGTGGTGGGGCTGGCCTGCAATTTGGGGACATGGAGATGAGTCCTTGACTCACGTTTGGAAATATGTCAAGAAAAAACACTGTGGATGGCTGACAGTCCTTCACTTTCAACGTTTAGAGAAGAATCTACCTGTTTCTCATAGACTGCAAAGTGGAAGGTACCCATAGAGGATCTTCTGGAAGGGTAAAGGAATTTCAAGAAGGGGCCGAGAGGCAGGAAGGTGTTCGCTAGAGACCAAGAGGACAAGGCATCACCCCCCCAAGCAAGCTGTGGTCAGAGGCTACAGATAGGAAGGGAGAGGGAGTCTTCAAAAAACCCACAAACGCACCCCATGGGAGAAAAGTCCAGTGATTGTTCATCTCGACACAGAAGCCATGATGCCATAGCTCTAATGATCAAATCAAGCCTGGCTGCCATATTATCCCCCTCCCCGCCCCTTACACTCCAGCCTTGAGGGGCCTAAAACATCATCTTATGAGTAGAGGAGGGAACAGGGTAAGAAGAGAGATAAAACTGACTGTTCCACCTTCCTAGCTTTAAGTCTTCAAAACTGGGGCAAGGAGGGGGTACGAGAGGCTCCAGTTTTGCTGGCGTTTGCATTACCCAGAAGCCCTCTGGCGGTGTGGGAGAGTGAATCTACCCGGCAAGGAAGGCATAGTCACGGGGCATGCATTTTGCTTCCACGCGACTTGACCTAGCTCATGATTTCGATGAATGTATTGCAACTGAGGATGTCACTGTGCCTAACTTTACATGTGGAAAAATAAAAAGCTAGCTTATATTTCAATATTTTTCACTTTGTGTAATCTTCACATAATGGGTTAGGAAATGGATAAAAAGTTTTTTCCTCCTACATGAGAACTCCAGTTTCAGCAAATTAAAGATACTAGAAGGAATTTGAAGAGGGAGGGGACAGTTTTGAAAGCAGAAACACTGGAAGGCTCTTAAGAAGAGGCTTCATTGTATTGAAGGGAGGCAGCCTTCCTGGAGCATCTCCCTCTCTGCTTCTAATTAGTTATAAAACCCTTCTGTTGTGGGAATCCTTTCCCCTGGAATGGCATAAAACTGAACAGAAGGCCAAAACGGTTAGTGTGAAAAATGGACCTGCAGACCATAGAGTGAAGGTGACCGACAGAACCAGAAAGTGAAAAGAAAACCTATCTGGGGCAACCTTAAGCTCGTCTCAAGGGGAAGAACCTCTTTAAGAAGTAGGATACCTGGGGCTTCTAATGACAGATGACAGGCAAAAAGTACAGATCAAAAGGAGGGGGAAAGTGTTCAGCTTTTTATCAGATTTCGTGCACTGATGTGATAGGCAGCAGCTTAGTCCACGATAGATCCATGCAGTATGCAAAAACAAAAATCTTAGATCAGAATCGAAGAGCCTAGGAACTTCCTGATCCGCGTCTAGCGCTATCAGAGAGTACGCAGGCGCAAGACCAAATCTAGGCCCAGATGCCAATGGTCTCTTCCCTCCAGAGCCTCATTCAATCGGGGCCAGTTTTCTCAGCCTTGGCACTAATGACATTTTGTTCCAATCATTTTTTGTGGCGGGAGGGAGCTGACCTGTGCGTTGTAGGATGTTCAGCATCATCCCTGGCCTCGATCTATTAGATATCTATTGTACCCCCAATTCCACCCCTAGTCGTGGTAACCAAAAATATATCCGGATATTGCCAAATCACCCCTGGTTGAGAAACAATGGATTCATAATTAGTCTTAATAATTTACTTGTGGTATAATACCACAATTTTATGTTCACGTGCTTGCTGTAGTGGTTTTATGCAAGATCTGCATGTCGCTCTTACCTATCTCTAATTTGAAGAAAGCCTGCGATAAAGGTCGCACATCCTCCACGGGCAACTTATAGACCATCAGGGAAGAGTACCTGCGAAGCAAAGAGTGAGGCTGAGCTCCAGGTGTCAAAGGCACAGCCACTGAGGGGTACACGCCTAAAATGGAGTGACGATGTCGACCACAACTGTTTACGTGTACACATCGGCACAGAAGGCCGCAGTGTGAATGCTCTTCAATCAACGAGAGGTCAATTTACTACAGCAGAAACATTAGAAGGCTTAAGAGAAGGCTCCATCTTACTTTAGGGAGGAACGGGAGCTAAAGGAAGGAAACCTGCAGCGTCTGGGTCTCACGAAGAGAAGAAGAGGGATTTCTTATCCTTCTTTCTCATTAAGACAAGCATAGCCTTTAACTCAAAAGAACTAGGTTTACCTCCTGGCTCTACCACTAGTTATTCGGCATCATCTAACCAGCCTGAGCCTCAAGTGCTGTTACTGATAATAACAGAAATGTTGAGAGACATCATTCGCTGAGCTTTGACTGATGCCTGGTACTGAGCATAAACTTTATACAGGTGATCGCGTTTACTAAGGATTTTACCCTTCAGAGAGGACCACTGAGAGGGACTAGGTACGTGCCCATGTTGGTACGTATCTGGCACATCATAGAGCCCCAAATGCTAATTCCCTTACAAGAATCTGCTTCCAAATCAGCATCCCTTGGATTTGGGCCTTTCTCTAGTAATTAAAGCATTCACAATTGCCATAAAGTTAAAAAAAGAGAGAGAAGATAAAGCTTTTACTTTTCATCGGCCATAACAGAAACACAAAACAAAGACCGAGATGAAACAGAACTCCACCTCTGTTTACCTTTCCTGCCGAGCAGCCTGGGGGAAAAGCCTGAGAATTTCACTGTGGAGGGGCTCCACCTGGCTAAGGGTCTTCACTTTCATCTCCAGCAGGTAATCCTTGCCAAATTTGCTTTTCAGGTGTTGGATAGAACCGATACATCTGGAGGGAGAGGATGAGGTCAATCAAGAAAAGGGAGAGAGAATGCTACTTACTTCTGGTGATTTTTCAGGTGGGACCGGGTAGAGCTCCAGCAGCCAGCTCCCCCCAGTGATAACCATGTGCAGGGAAATGTGGTTCAAACAGGCCATACCTGGGGGCCAAGTGCGGGCACCCACCTCAGCCTCCCGGACACCATGATGGCCACGCGGTCACACACGGCCTCGGCCTCGGCCATGTAATGGGTGGTCAGGAGGGCGCCTCTCTCCGTGTTTCTAAAGGTGGCCCGGATCGCTTGCCTAAAGTCAGGTCAAGGGAGATGTTCGCTGGTGGGAATGCTCGGGGCAGCGTGAAAAAAAAGTTTTTTAAACTAGTTTCGATTGGCACATATGAAACTATTAGTATATTCAGATTAAACTATTAATATATTCAGATTACACAAAGATTTCGGAGGGACAATGGGCATGGAAGTTACCAAACTATTGATTAGGGTCTATAATTCACAGCATGGTTTGGGCTGAACGTAGAGAATGATAATGGGTAAAAGGTTGTTTAGAAAAATGCTGAATTTCAAGAATATTTCTGAGACGGCAATAGGAAGAAAGATAGAAAATGAGAACTTTTTAAAAAACGAGATAATAATGACATATACCCTAAAATACACAATGTCAGATTTCAGAATATTCCTAAAATAATTAAAGACTACATTTTGGATTTGGCGTTTTTTCTTCCTCAAGAATTATATATCAGGTGAGGCTGCAGAAAGCTTCAAAACTTAATACAGGTTGGTACGAGTGCATATAAAAACGGGTCATATGAATACCCAGACGAGCTACGGTGACAATGAAATTCTTAGAGTATTAGATCGTTAGAATGTTTTTCTCAACAAAAATTGGATGTGATAAACTATCAGATTTTCCCCTTTAGACATCGCTTTTCCTGATAATGCCCATGTCTCTCACTTTATAAGCCAAACAGTTTTGAAGGTTGGTGGTTACAAGATTAACAAATTCACTTCGGGTCGCTCATGTTACGTCCTCACCACATCCGCTGCTGCCCCTCGGGGTCCATCCCGGTGGACGGCTCGTCCAGCAGCACCACCGGCGGGTTGCCCAGGATGCTCAGCGCGAAGCACAGCTGCAACCAGAGGAACAGCGCGTCTGGCACCGACCCGCGGGGGGCGCGGAGGAAGCCCGGGCCCCGGCCCTACCTTTCTCTTCATTCCCTCCGACAAGGCCTTCACCGGCCGCTTCTGCTGGTCCTGCAGCTGGAGCGCACCCACCAACCTGCAGGAGACAGTCAGTCGGTCAGGCTTCTGGACAGCGGGGGGAGCCGGGGGGAGAACGGGGCCGCACGGGGCCAGGATGGGGAGCAGAGCTCAGAAATGTGGTTCTGAGAACAGACGCCAGGCCATCCTAAAACTGACTTGGTTCGATCCCCCCCAAAAGATAGTTTTTCCTTTTAAAAGAATATAAGCACATGTCATGATCTCCAAATAGCTGTTCTGTGCTAGCTTATACCTCAAGTTTAGTATTGAGAAATTTTACCAACGAATAGTGACTTTTTTCGTTCCATGTTTAGTATGAGAAAAAAAGAATGACACTTTGAAATCAGGGGAAACAGTTTCTAACGGCCGATCCACCCAACGTGTTCTGGGCAGCATTTAGAGTGTCCGGACCTCAGTTTCCCAGGAAGGTCGTCACTCCCAAGCGTCTCCGGCACCCTCAGGCAGCGAACAGGTGTGTCCCCCCGTGTACCGTGTGATGGCGACAGCGGCGTCCGCTTTCCTCAGGCCTTTCACGGCGGCGAACACCTCCAGATGTTCCCTCACCGTCAGGTTGGGCCACAGCGCGTTCTCCTGAGGACAGTACCCCAGGAACCCCAGGTCGTCCCCCTCGCTGCTCCCCTTCAAAGTCACCTACACGAGAAGTTCATTCTCACATTCTGTCCAAGATTGTGTGTGTACGTGTATGTAAGTATGAATATTAAAGACGTCCTTTTAGAGTTTCTCTTCTTCATTTGATAAAAGGCATAGTATAGATAACATGTAGCCCTTTTCAGCACCTCATAACTATTTTTGGAATTAGGGAAAAAAGTTTCTATAAATCCTCTTCATTCAATGCATAAATTACATTGATTAAGGGTCATCTATGTATTTTTAAGATTGTCATCAATATTCATTGTAAAACATTTGATCAAGGCAGCATTAATGATATTTCTTTCTTTCTTTCTTTCTTTTTAATTAAATAACCGTATTTCTGTCTGTGTTACTGACCTGCCCTGAGGTTGGTTTTGTGTCTCCTGTTACCATCTGAATTGTTGTACTTTTACCAGCTCCATTGTGTCCCAACAGACCAAAAACTTCACCTGAAAGACAAAGCTATGCTCAGAATGACAGCTGCAAACGATTACAAGAACAGTAAAAACAAATGCCATTTGAGGGCTCAGCTTGTGTCGAACTGTATGTCGAACGCACTATGTACATTGTTTCACTTATTCCTCACACACACACAACCTGAGTGTTATTACTGCCTTCATTCAACAGGTGAGGAAACCAAGGCATGAAGAGGTCGTGCAGCCAGTAAGGGGCTGAGCTGGAATTGAAACGTTTTGATTCCAAAGCCCATTGCATTTAACTGACGCTTTCACAAAAGGTGCTGTTTGTTAGAAATGAAGCATGAGCCACGATGCCCCGACAAATTCCCTTCCGGGTAGCAATCCCTGTTGTGAAATTAGGTTTATTACTTAAAAAGCTGTAGCACCCTTTAACTTAAAGACAGCTTCCTTTCTGGTGGCTCCTGTTTGTTTGAACAGAACAGATAGAACTGTCTTCCTAGGCAAGGAAAAAAAACCTTGTTCTAACTGAGGCTTTAAAGTAGGATGAGTCAGCGACAGCCAGCTGATGAGTTGGCTGCTTTTTGTGTTTATCAATGGGGTGGCGGGGCAGATTTGGATAGTATTATTCCCTTCAAAAGACCTCATCTTCAGGTCTGAACAGAACTACTGTTTCCAACCTTTTTTAACACAGAAAGAGACGTTTCTTGTGGCCACTTTTTTCTTTTTCTTGGCAAAGCAGTTTTTCTTTTTTCCTGAATATTCCTTCCGTAGACAACTGGCCACGATGACTGGTTGCTGGAAAGAGAAATAAATAGCAACAGGGCTTGAATCCCACCTTGAAATGAGTGAGTGCTCCATACTCCCTCCGACCAAATCTTCCCCTTTACAAAATCATGAATCAATTCAGTTTTTCTCCTAGAAACTACCATTTTAAGGTGAACTCTCTCCGTCTATATTTCTGCAGCAAAAGAACATTTGCACTAATCCTATGATTTGTGCTTGCCTTTCCATAGGAAATAGGAATTTAGACATTCATTAAACCAATAGGTCTAACAAATACACACACACACACACACACACACACACACACACCCCTCAGATGAACTCTCTCCTCCAAATTGCTTTCTTCGGTTTATAAAACTCACACAGCATTTCTCAGGTTTTGTCATGGTTAGCTTTACGTACCAAAACTATGACTCTGAAAAATAAATTAACGAGTGTATGTAGGTGTGTGTGTGCGTGTTCTCTTATCTTTGTTGGAAATGGCATATTTGCTGAAGCTGAGTAATGAGCTGTATGTATAAGAGCGAAAGAAACTCAAAGTGTATTTTTTTTTTTCAAAAATTAAGATTAGAAAGTCGCCCGCTTTCTCTGACAGACCATAGTGCTTGACGGAAAACGTTTTCCGAAGTGCTACCTCGCCAGAGGCTGCCGCGGTCACAGCACTCGCGGTTCTCGTCCTCTCCATCTGGACGTCTTCATCTTCCGCTTCCGGTTCTTCCGGGTTTGGGAGGACTTTACTGCTTCTCGGTGAAATTCTAAAATCCAACCAGGTTTCCAGGTGAAAAACTGGTCGCAGAAATAATGACCTTTATACCGCTATCGATTACTTGAATGGACTGAGTAACCGTGAGGATAATATAACCTCCATTTTTCTGTGCTACACTCTCTGCCTGGCAGACAGCCATTTCCGTCAGTGATTCAAAGGACACCACTTACACATCAACCTTGCTTTTTGCCTAAGTTTCATTCTTATTGGTTGCGACTTCTTTTCGAATTAAGAAAATGGTACACAGGCTCTGGCAAAAAAAAAAAAAAAAAACTTAAGGGCAGGCTTTCATGAGAAAGGAATCTAGGAACTGTAATTTTGGCACAGTTGTTTTGGAATTCTGAAGGCTTTGTGAGAAGAATGGACCAAAACATTTGGAATCCGAGGTGTGTCCCAGAAAAGCCAAGGTGATATTATCACCAGTTCCTGAACACTGTCACTCCTGGGAACATGGGTCAGAATCACTCTCTCGTGACTGCTACCAATCTAATTCTTTCCTTCATCATCCCCCTGCCCCACTGACTACTCCTGATTCCTCATGCCATCCTAAACTGCTGATTTCCTAAAACATGGCTGTCATCTCATTGCTCCCTTGTTCCGTCACTTCCTTGCTTCCAGGGTCACTCGGTGACCTGTTAACATGTGCTTAGCTATAGGCCCAGACTTGAGCTTGATTTGTGTTTTCTGAGTTAGGCAAGGTTTTCAAAATACACCTGTCTGTTTCCTATTGTGTAATTTGCAAGATCCTCCCTATGGTTCCCTATTCCAAGACCCTCCAATATCTAGTTTCATGTTAATTTTCCCTTAGCCTCCAATATTAGCCTTCAAGTTCCTTCCAGCTGCCTTCTTGAACCTATAGGAAGGTAGCATTTATTCCAACTTTTGTCATTTTCCTCAGACTACTGTTCCTTTCTAAATGGGCTATGCTTATCGAATTGCTTCTCTATACTTATCCATTATTTTTAAGATACTACTTCTTTGTAGATAACTTTCTTCTCCTATGTCAGTGACATGGCCTGCCTTAATTTTTCAGTGTCTTATGTGTGCTAATGTGGTTTCTCTCACTAGATTGCAATATTATTAAAGTACCAAGAATTATAATTTTGTATACTATACAGCCCCTTAAAAAACAATCATGTACAGTACTATTTGCTCAATTAATGTAAGTATATTAAAATGTCTTTAAACAATGAATATCGAAATAAAATGTCAAATTCTATTTGAGTTCTCTCAACCTGAACACAGGATCCTTTCTCATTGATTTCTTCCTGAAGTTTGTTTCCAGACATCGTAGCACAAAAACGAAAACGAAAAATTGAAGGTAAGGCTAGGGAGAGAAAAAGACAATCAACATTAGCATGACCATGAAAACAGTTTTCATGTTGCAACTGTTTTAAGGAGTTCGATCACATATAAAGATAGATTTGATATCATTTTTACAAGATCGAAAGACAAAGACAATGTATTCAATCCTCTATGAAACTCTCAGAGTGAACGTCACTGCTTTTCGGAGAAACCATGACAGAAATAATAGCAGTATGTTGATTCTAGCATTATTCACATCATTGACGGTGTGGGCTTCACACTCAGTGTCAGATGATCATTGTAAAGATAGTGGTCCAGAGTTTAAAGCCTCTGTTGGCATGTGTGTATGTGTGTGTGTGTTTTCAGATGCCTACAGTGCCGAATTTTTAAGCGCCAAAATTAAAATTTTAATTTAATGCAAAGCATACAAATGTGTCCCCTTAAGCATGAACATTTAAATGGAAATGTCTTCTTACTATTAGCAGTGCCAGATATAAAATATAATGCTCTGAAGATCCTACATAATCCATGGAGTCAGGAGAAATCTGTAAAATGAGGAAAAAGTGTGTTTAGATGAATCTTCATCTGCTCGTGCATCTCATCTCACGTAAGATAAATTAACGCCCATTAAATGACCTCGCCAGCCTTCTACATAATTCTCACTTGTGATTCAGGTAAAGGTCCATTTCTGACTGTGCAGTGTATCTTCCTTGCTTCCGGTGTCACGTGGAACTCTGTTAAGCTGTTGCTTAGCTATAGGTCCAGATGCTTTTACGTTTAACACTGAGTGAGCAGGATTCAACTTCCGAGGAGAATCCTCGGTGGTGCTGGCAGACCCTTTGAAGCCGTGGGCAAGACTTGTCTTAAGACAACCCTCTCCCCTAACTTCACATTCCTTTCTCTCTGCATCTGCGCTCCATCCCTCTCTTCTTCCCCGAGAGCCCAATAACCATTACGTTGCTCTCACTCTTGAGAAAAACCGTGAAAATCCCTCATGCTGAAGACAAAGCCCTTCACCTGGAGTTTTGCACGCATACACCTGAGTGCACGGTTTCCATAAGATTTACAGTACAGTCTAAAATATCCCCAACTCTTTAGTGAATAAAGAGTACAGAGCCAATTTTGTTTCTTAAGCTATATTTCCCAAGACTTTTTTTTCTGAGCAACTTTAAACTGATGTAGAATCTCAAACATCACAGCCATTTAAACCTAAATTTTTTTTTTTTTTTTTTTTTTTTTGCGTTCTGCGGGATGATTTGCCAGTATCCTGATATCATTTCAAGTGACCTTGTTCTCCTAAGTGCTTTGGTCATTTCCAAAAACTGTACCAGATCCAAAAGCAACTTCCGGGGGGCCCCGATCTTTGCCCTATCTGCCACCACATTTTATTTTTTTCAGTTTTCTTACTCTGATAGTCTTGCCCCATAATTTGGAGTTGGTGAACCTCCAACCCACCGATCCCATCACTCTTCACAGTCCATAAACCCCCTCAGTTCCTTCACTTCTTCCTTCCCCGGCTTGGAATCCATGGTTCATTGTTATAAATCCTCTTTATACAGAACTGCTGCTCCCTCATCCTTTTCTTTGTCAGACTCATCTTGAAACACTAACTGTGGTTGAACCCAACCTTCCACTTGCCCTGGACTGCATCCGAGAAGCTGACTGTGATAACGGAAACACTCGACTTAGCTGACTTCATGGGGAAAACAGGAGAGGGGGTCCTTTAGCCTTGCCTGGCAATTCTGCTGACTTTCTCTCTTAAATCCCAGTTCTCTTCACCTCACTCTTACTTCATGACTTCACCGCTATCCCTAAAAAAGTAGAATCGGTCAAAGACGAATCATTGCATCTTTTTCTCATCAAGCCACTCAACTATCTGCTTCTGTATTCACATAATCTGGTCACGGTCTTGACAAATAGATGAAACGTTCCTATTTTATGAAAGTTAAACCTCTGCTTGTGTACAGTGTGCTATTTTTTCTCAGCTCTTCCAAGACGTGGCATCATACATATTTCATCTCTCTTTTCATCAGAAATGTCTCCCATATCATCATAGTATCTCCTGTCTTAAACAAAAATCTGTTCTCCCCATGTACCTATTCTACTATTCCATCTCTCTGGTACCCTTTTTAGCAAAACTCCTAGACATACATGTTCATACCCTCTGCACTACCTCTTCAGCACATTCTCTACTGTGTTCACTCTTATTAGGTCTTTGTGTTCACCCTTTCAGTGAAATTTGTCTTATTGATATCACCAAGGATTTATATGCAGTCAAATCCAATGGTATCTTCTCAGCTGTCAACTTTCTAGACTTCTCATTTTGACGGTTGAATCACTCCCTTTTGGAAACATTATTACCACCTGGCAAACATACTTATATATTGATATTTTAAGTGTCTGAAGAGAGTTTCTGAGAAGAGATTCTGGTACACGACAGTCCCCTGTTTTTTCTTCTGCCTCACAGGTTCCTTTTCAAACTGATTTGCTGACTCTTCCTCTTCCCAATCTTTAAATTTTGGAGTTCAAGGCCGTTTTTTCTTTCTAACTATGTTTACTATGTAGGTTATATTATTTAATTCCGTGGCTTTAAATATGACTTATATGCTGATGAATCTCAAGTATTTAGCTTCAGTCCCAAACTTGATATAACCCTACATACTGAATTTTAGATTCATATGCCTAACTGGCTACTTGATATTTCCCATTGCATGTCTATGAGGAGGCTTAAACCTAACATGTCCAAAATTAACAGAAAAAGGGCATCTCATCAGCCTCTCAGTAGGGTCATTTATTCCCAGGAGTGAGGGTTATCGTGAGAACTCTAAAATTCTACTACTATGGAGCTGACTTTAACCTTTACAAACCAAGGCAAGACTTCCTACCAAACGAGAACATGATTTTTGCCTATGGTAAGTGAATTAGCTTTAAGAAAACAGAGATCTCAAACTCCGTACAGCTAAGGAGTCTACCTACACTTTTACAATATTCAAGGCTGTCTTCAGTGGCAACACATTTCATGGCCCCAGGACAGGAATGAAATTACTTACCTCAGAAAAAATGAATAGAGAGCCAATCAGTGTGAACGGTGGTATTAATATGGTGCAGGGAAATAGCCCTACAAATTCATATTCATTTATATCAGTAGCAACTATCGAGAAGATGGTGATCTGAAATGAAAACACAGTATAGCTTCACTAAAATGTAACAAGCTGAATTTTAATGTTTTTCAAGATAGTGGGAATGCATCTCGTAAATGTTCTTATTTTAATTTCCATGTCACTCCTTCAAGCCAGTGCTGCCATCATATTTTTCTTTTTCTCTGCAATTGGAGTATGCCACAATTCTGTATTGGACGGAGTATGAAAATTTTCAGACACAACAGGGTCTCTCAAATTCAGTGTACATACAAATCGGTGAGAGTTCTTGCTAAATTCACATTCCGACAATGGCAGTGAAGCTGGGACATGTCAAACAGACTGGAGGAATCTTGAGTCTAAAGGACATGTCCAGCTTTCGGGTATGAGGAATTATCTGCGTAGATTACACTGTAGTTACGTGATATATTAAGAGACAAAGAAGAATAGGATTGAGGAAAGGATTATATTTTAGATATGTGATCATCAAGATGTTTTTTAAATATTCAAGTAAAATTATAAGTGGCCCATTGAAGGTAGATGTCTCTCATTCATGGCATAGTTAGACCTGGAGATATGTCTGAGCTCATAGTTTATAAATGGTGTACAGCTATATAAACAGTACATTTTATCTACGTCTATGATTATCATAGAGTAATTAGAATTTTCTAGAGAGTAATATTAATCTACCATCTGCTTGATATAAAGATTAAAATATATGTTCTTAAAATTATTTAAAGTGGTTCAAAAGTGAAATAATATACACTATATTCATACTTACAATTAAGAAAAAAAACGACCAAATACCACTATTTTTTCTCCCATTGCGAAAAATGAATGAAATCACGTATGTCAAGAAAATAAGAGATGAGACATATCCAATACTACACAGGATCTGAAAATAGAATATTAAGGTTGGGTAAGGTAAATGTATCTAGGAAAGTAAATAAACTTCAACTTTCCAAATTATGCTATAATAAAAGTAATTTGAAGTTCTTTGGTTTAAGATGAATAATATTACAGCATTCATTAAAATAATCTAATAAAACCATCTCATAATTTTTACACTTACCTGAATTAACAGGTTTTGAATTATAAACATAATTTCATCCGGGTTAAAAATGTAATCCATTATTTGCATGAGAAGGAGAATCAAGAAGTACAGCGGACTATCTACCAGAGCCTGCCCGAACCAGTAAGCCGAAGGATAGAGGCCTGAAATCCACAGCTGGGAGTGAGTTTTTTTCTGATTAAAAAAACAAACAAAACAACAACATCAACAACAACAACAACAACAACAACAAAATAGAAGAGTCATCGAAAGGTCGTGATAGCTGAAGCTGAGAAATTACAAATATGTAGTCACAAAAACGTTCACATTTCTCTATGTCCCTTTTATATATGATACTGATTTGTTAAATGGGTTTCACTTGCCACACTCCTGCTTCAGGGGGATTAATAATGCTGTAAACCATATGACAACTTCATCATCTGAAGGGAAAACACACCAACATAATAACTAGCTTGCATTCCACCACAGCGACTGGGCATTGCCTCAGTGAGAAGATACCCATTCCTTTCTTTCTAAAGCTACTCTTCCCTTTGATACCATGAAGACCTGCAAGATGTACAAAGATTCCGAAGGTGCAGGTTTACGATTTCCTGTAGGATTGATAAATTCTATGCTGAAGGTAAATAGTGCATTTATAATTGGCATTTAATTTGGAGTCTAAGAAATAATCATCTAACTTGTTAGTTTCATTAAGAATTCTTTAGGTCAGCATAAGAAGACTTCCGTTAAAATGTTAGACTTCCTGTCTAGAAGTAAACCATACTTTTCATTATTACATATGGAAACTCATAAGTGGACTTAAATTTTGTGGCCCACTACTGGCTGTATTGTTGCAGTGATCATCTTAACGCAAGCTCTTAAAACATAACTTGGACTTTTCTAACAGTAAAGCACAAAAACAATTACAATTTTAAATCTAAAATTGAGTGTACATAAAGAGATGAATTAAGGAAAAAGTTGGAATGCAGATAAATATTCTGGAGAGGAGAGTTCATTTGGAAGGAAGCAGGAGAGGGAAAGAAAGTGAAGACACATTAGAGAGCTGACATTTCATATTCATTCATTTGCTCAATGTATATTTACTGTGCATGTACCATGTGCCTGGCTTTGTGTTGATCATGGAGCTCTTAGGGAGTTTAGTGTGCAGAGGGAAAGGAGACAAAGGTGATATGCAAATAATTAAATTAACGATCAAAATTATTAAAATTAAAAATGAAGGAAGTAAAAGTAAAAGTGTTAAGAAGGTTAAGGGTCACGTGAGAGCCTTTAGAAAAGAGATGAATTGTAGTTAGGGGGTCAGGTCAGTATGGGGGTTCGTTTGCAAAAGGGTGAGTGAGGGTCTAAGCAATGAGTTATCCAGGCAACAATTCGGGAGCACTGCAGGCAGAGAGATCAGCAGGAGAGAAGTGAGGAGAGCTGATGTTCCGGGGAAACTGGAAAGAAGCCATTATGGCTGGACACGGTTATCAAGATGCTAGTGGCATTGGATCAAAGTGGAGAGAAACACCTGGGTCCAGATCATGCATGGCTTTTCAGGCTCTGGTGAGTATTTCATTCTTGCTCCTTAGTTTATGGGGAAACACTGAAGGGATTTAGGCAGGTAATTAAGATGGTCAGATTTGTGTTTTTAAGATATTGCTGTGTCACATTGTGTAGGAAACAGATAAGAAGACAAATGAGAACCCATAGTGAGCAGTTAGGAAGGCTGTTGTGCTCATCCAGAAAAGAGATGACAGTGGCTCTGCCTGGAGGAAGTGCTGTGGTGAGTTATTTAGGGCTTTTAACTGAGTAACTTTGCTACCATGCAGGAAGTGGAAACCATCATTGAGAGATGGGATGTCAGTGGGTGTCCAGAAATAAAACTGTACATGACATACCAGATAAAATTGCCATTTCCTGTTAGATGATATCATCTAAGCTGTCCTTCCTGAAATCTCACATTCGTTTGAGAAAAATGGCATGCTCTTTCTATTTGCCAAACTTTTATTAAAATGCTTGATCGTTCATTGTTTCAGGCACATAAATTAGGTGTACCGCTTACATATGAATTTATGGTCATAAGATGGGGAAGGGCTCTCTGCGTATTAAGAACACGTCAAGAGTTTGCTAACTTTTCTTACTTTATAGTCACCGATGCTGCTCATCGCAATGTAAGGAGTAAAACAAGCTGCCACAGGTATCCAGAAGAAGGCATTACTCATGTACCCATACTCATCAGAGGTGTGCTCCTGAAATCACGTAGAAGAGCATGAGTTGATTGGGTATACCGTTCATTTGTACTTTCTTAACTAAATCACTCAAATAAATCAGCCTGACCCCCGGAAGTACTTCCCCAGTTTCTATTTGCAACATCTTATCCACATTCATTTTCAATCATGAGTCGCAATGACTTGGACACCTTGAACATGCATCCTGATTTTCTTTTAAAGAAGCAAACACTACCAGGTTGTACGAATTGGCTAAGGACCACAGTTAATAACTTGTGAGGTAAGTATTTTCTTGAAAAATTCTTATGGCTCAGGATAAGTGAGATAATATTATACTTACTTCAAAATATGTGCTTCTGTCAGTCTGAATGTGTTCTGAAGAATTCAAAATTCCAAGTAGCCCATTGCTAATGATATCCATGAGGACAGGAAAGCAATTCAGCCTTTTGGTATTACATGCTATTGAAAACCTGTGATCCTAAAATAAAACCAATATGCATTCTAAATCCTCGGAAAGCCAATACAAAATTTAATGAAAAAATACAGTAGAAAATCATTCATATTATCTACAATACAATAAAGCTAAAGCACTGAATGCGATTAATATTACCATCACCATCACTAATATTTGATTGTCTTAATATACTGCAAGAAATCTAGTATTTTGGTCTTTACTGACCATAGCATCAGCTATGTTGCTATTTATGCCTAAACTCTGGCAAAACAAAATAGCTCACATGATCTTTAGCAGCAACACTAGAAAACTCCATAATGCAACCTCACTTCAACATGCAGTAGGTTTTGTCTCAAAATGTGATACATTCATTTTATAATTGAAGAATGTATGGATACTCAGAAGGCAGGAGGCAAGCATCTGTTGCAACAAAAACATGAGTTTTCAAAATACTGAGCTCTCAATAGCAATGTTGCATGGAAAAATGTCTTTTAAAATGACATTTTATATTATAATAACTATGTATAGTACCAGGTGGGTACTAGACTAATCGGGGGGGGGGTCACTTTGTAAATTATATAAATGTCTAACCACTATGCTGTACACCTGAAACTAATATAAAATAATATTGAATGTCAACTCTAATTGAAAAATAAAAATTAAAAATAGAAAATAAATAAAATGACATTTTAAAATCATTTCACAATATATGGAAGTAATTATGCTGTACATCTTAAACTTATAAGGTGCTGGGAATTATATCTTCATAAAACTCAGAAAAACAGTAAAAATGATTATATACATGTAAAATATATATTAAGCACATATTATGAACATAATTATTTCTCCTCCAAATAAAAACAATATGAGTAAATTATTATCTATATTAGCTAAAATGTGGGCAAGCTTTGAGCATACATTTTTACAATCACAAATAAAATAAGTGAATTTTGTCTAACCTATTTACTTAAGGCAATGTTTATTGATATTAAGGGTGCCGTTTTTATGAATTATTTTTCTGCGTATACTAGAAACTAACCTAATTAAGACATATCAAGGACTAGCTCGATCAAAGGCAATTTCTGATTTTATTTTTCACCTAGAAATTATTTCTGAAAATGAACACTGACAAGCTGCAAATGGTCAAGCTTTGTGACACTGAACTACTGATTTGTACATTTAACATTGTCTTCTCATCTTTTTCCATTCATTTACTACAAGGATCTCTATCCAAGCTCCTACAGGGTCTAAGCAGATAATATAAATGAATGAAGCAGTATGGAGATACAGCAAACTGAAAAGTCTGGGTATAAACAGGGCAACTGTTCTCCTATCCTAACTGCAGACTGCCAGAATTGGCATATAAAGGAATTTTTCAAGAGAAGCCAGAAATTTAAATTTTGAAGTGAAATATACCAATCTTCGACATTGCCAAAGAAGGTAGTCCTTCTCAAACTTTAATGAGCCTGCTGCTCCTCTGCAGAGTCTCTTGTCAAAGTGTGGATCCTGACTCAGTGGGTCTGGAGTGAGGCCTGAGTTTCTGCATTTCTAACAAGCTCCTAGCTGATCCAATGTTACCAATTCATGAAACACACTTTGCAGGAAATTAAGGCTTTTTAAAAAGCATCAGATAACTGAGCATCGATATTTATCTAAAGATTTGACCTTCTGTGTAAAGTTTAGCAGGTAGAACTTGAGCTTTTGTCCCCATGAAAACCACACAAAAATCTACTGTAAAAAATTAAGAGTTAATATTTATATTTAGTAGCCAGAGCTGAAGTTCACAATAGATATTAATCAAATTTATATTTGGAGGATTCATCAAAATGTCATTTGAGCTGATATCTTTTTGAGAATAAGATTTAAATTAATGATTGGAATAGAATACAATTGCTAATAAGATTTAAATTCGTTATTGATTATAGCTGCATATACAATGTAATAAGGAACAAAATCAAACAGTATTTTGTTATATGCAGTTATATGGAGGCTGTGGGCAAATAATTACAATCCAGCTTCTCTAAAAAAGAACTATTCCATCTGTTTGTGTCAAATTGGCCTTTTACGTTAGTTGATATGTATTATTCAAATTTCGTGTTTATACTCCACCTTTGGTGAGCTGTAGCAATTGGAGCCCAACATACCTTGTCATCACCTGACACCGTGATGGCACCATTGTATGATGACTCGTTTGGGCCATATCTAGTTCCAAAAGCATCCACTTCCAAAGCTATGTTCTGTTGCCTCAGTGAATGTATAAAGTTTTCAATGCTTGACCCTACCATGAAAGTAAAGATCAAAAGAAGCAAAAATGCAGTAAAAAAAGGTCAAGTAATATTTTAAAAAATAATGTCACTCAAAGCATACCATAATAAAGGACTGTCTAAGGACTTTCTTAAAAAGGCAGAATTGATGCTGTGATCCTAAAATCCATTCTGATACCAAGAATATGACAAGTTTATTTTACCGAGAGGCTAGGCAATTACTCTTAACTTCCGTTAGTGTAAAAATACTGTTTAAAATGAACATTATAATCTTTGTAGATATGAATCTTCTATTTTCTTAGAAATCTGGAACACATATTTTTTCCGGAGCCCAAGAATGCATAGTACGTAAAAAAATGTTATGGAAGACCTCAGAGGTCAGTCCGTGATTTGCCTTCCTAAAGCACCTTTTATTATTTTGTTCAATAAGCTTTAAGTTTTAAATACACTTGCAAAATGTGTTTCTAAAACAAACTCCCTGTATTTTTCATTTATAAATTAATTTCCTGTTTGGATTCATATATGCTTTCTAAAACATACGGAATTTATTTTTCCTTCATGGTTTGTGCTGCCTGGGGAATCTTGCAACAAGATCTACGTTTCAAAGTTGGATTGGGGCCCCATGTTCACCTGTTTTATTGATGACCAGTAAGTGGGTCAGAGGAGCTTGAGGTGGTTGTCCCGGTGAGCGGAAGTACATATTAGGAGACAAGCCCCAAGAATAACTCTTTTTATATAGCTCGTAGAATAGATGTTCCAAAAGCTGAGGGAAAAAGCTAATGCCCAGAAGCAATAATCTGCATATAGAAAAATATAAGAGAAAAAAAAATCATGTATAGCAACCTTTGCAGGTCTTTACATATGAGCAGATAATGGACGTTATAATAGAAATAAATTATAAACACTAACCAAATATATGAACCATGCTTTTTCTCCTTTTTCCTTCTTTCTAAAATGAGATGGTTCCTAGGGATCTATCCTTGGTCTTTCTGTCTTTCTGAATAACCCTTCTTCCTCATTACATTTCATTCGAGCTTATGAAATCTGCTGTTCATGTCTTAGATCTCTCTCTCCAGTGCCCACTCCTTTGCTTGGTCTCAGTCTTGCGCTTCTTCCTTTATTGGGACCACTGCAAGCCGGCACATGACCAACACCCAGACTTACCACACTATGAAACTTTTCCTTCTCCTGTTCCCAGTTTCCATAACTTACAACATTTTCTCATTTCCTTGGGCTCTGAAACTCAATCATTTTATACTCATTTTTTCTCCCGTATGTCTCTTTTCCAAATGATTAAAAATTTCTATCTATCATAATATCATTCTCACTTGCCTCTGTATCTTCTTCTCTCTTCCACTTTTCAAGTTTGGACCTTAATTATCTCCTTCCTGACCTCTTTCAAAAATGTCATAAATGCCTGTTTTCCTTGTCTCCAATGTCTACTATTCACAAACCATTTACACCGTTGCCCTATTAAGTTTCTTGTCATTCTGTTCTAATTATATCAATCACCTGTTCAAAACAAACAAACAAAAAAACCTTAATAGTTCCTTATTACTCATAAAGTCCAAACTCTCTAGCTCTATGTAATATATTATCAAAATTATTTTTAGTTTTTTGGTACTCTCTATATTGCAATTAACTCAAATTAATGACAGTCCTTCAGATTCTCCATGTCCAACTATGCTCAGAACTTCTCCCTGTCTGAATTTCCATCCCTCTTTCTTTTCTTAGCTAAATGTTCTGTTTTCCTACACCAAATTCAAATTCTTCCTCATGTAAATTTCTTTTTTTGATGTCTCTGTTTGCACATAACCTCTCTCGTACTGAATGCTATAGTAGACAATGTCGTCTAATGTGGTACTATGCCTTATTAGTGTACTTCTAATCACTCTCGACAGCTGAATTGCATGTCTGATTTATTTTGACGAGCATTACAGACATTTACAAGAGTGTTCTGCGGAGGTGCTCACCCCTCAGTTTTGAATGAATGAGTCTCTGGAGAGGAGGGTGGGCTTATGCAGGCAGGTATTACTCAGGAAGAGCCTGAAGCTATAGAGGACTATATGGTGTGAACCACCTGGTAGGTTCCAGAGGGTGACCTTAGGCCTTGGCCAAGATACGGCCCAGCATGGAGGCAAGTCTTTGGGGTGGGACCTAAGTGCTAAATTTCATGCTCCTAAAAAACTACCATAACCCTTTGGCAAGAGCAGATTCTGTACAAAATTAAAAGAAAAATTCCATACTTTATTTGGTTCAATTATATCCTCGCCTACACAATTAAAATTTGGCTTCCGTGTTAAATAAAAGAACCATATACAGTTGCTGGACTTTATTTATCTGAGGGTTTTTTTTTTCTTCTTCTTTTCTTGAATTTATTTTGAGTGGAGTGACCAAACATATCTGAAACACCCAGGTACTCACATGGTCATCAGAGTTTTTTTTTCGTTCTTTAACTTTAGGAAGCGAACTTTCGCTATCGCACAGGCCTGCTGCCTCCAAAGAACCATGCCTCTGACAGCTTTCTTTGTTTCGTGACAGGAAGACAAAAGTTGTTCCAGCTCAACAAGGCTTCCTGGGTCTTTTGTCCTATCGCTTTGTAACTGTCCCCAGATTCCGCTATCTATAAAACATAAGATCGGTAATTTATGAAGTGCCGTTTTAGATGTGCATTATTTGGATTTTTCTATAATCATCTTTTTACCAAATGGTGTCAGGGTACATGGTCTTGGACAAAGATACAAATAATGAAATTCATGGCTTTACTTGAGCAAATAAGAAATAAGAATAAAGCAAAAAAAATTATATACTGCAAGAAGAAAAACATGATACAATAAAAGAAAATCTTGTATTTTCTGAAAAAAAAAAAATGTTCTGTGTCTGCAGCTTCAAAGGACTTAATTCATTCCAGGGAAATCAATGAAAAGAAAGCCATATTGAACCTAGAAAAATCTATTCATTGTAATAGTTAAACTAACTTAGTACTTCTGACCAGGTGGAAGAGTTAATACATATAGCTACCTCCACTTTCCTCTCTAGGAATATGAAATTGGTAGAGACAATATTTTTTAATATAGCCATGGCTGAAAACAAGATAAAAGTTACTTCTTTTGGAAAAGGAGCTCAGAAAAACTGATCAACTCTAGACTTTCAGAGAGCTAGATGTATATTAAAAGTTAAGTGTAACCACTATGGAAAAGGTATCAAGTGTATAACTTCAGAAGTGGATGACAAGGATAAAAAAAACACACACTTGATCAATCAGGAAAAAAAGAAAATGAAAAAGTATAGCAAAGAGTAAACATAGTAGGATGATAGTAAACCAGAAACAAGGAAATAGAGTAATTAGAAAAGGCAGAACACTTTCCAAGGAATAATAATTAGACTAACAGAAAATCTTTCAACACCAAGGATGGAATCCTGAAGGCGTTGGAATAATATCCCCAAAATACTACCAGAAAAGTAACTGTCAATCTATAATTTTAACTTTCTTTTCTCTATAGCTCTTATATTCAAGGAATATCATATTACATATTTGTTGTCTGCTCCTTGAGGACCTAGCCTTATATACTGCTGTACTCCACAAGCTTAGTAAAATAAGAAACTCAAGATGGGAGACCAGCATGGAGAGAAATAAATAAAATAAATGCATTTATTTTATAAATAAAATAAAATAAATATCACACGGAAAGATAAAATTCAATTTTTTTTACCTGACTCATCCATAGCTGATTTTCCTTCTAATTTCAAGAACACCTCATTCAAAGTTGTCATGGAAACACCATAATTCTCAATGCCCTGGTTAGAACATCTATCAAGATCCTTGTAAAGGTCTAAAAGTAGATGCAAAAATCCATCAAAAAATATGATCTATAATGAGATTGACAATAACTATATTTTTCAGAACTAGAAAACATTTGTGACAAACCAAATACATATGTCAGAAACAAAGTTATGATACAGACATTCCCCTGTTTATAAAACAATCTATACAGTGGGTTAGTTTCCATGTCTTGTTGAGTATAAAATTTTAAACATTTATTTATTTTTCATTCTTAGAAAACGACGCATGTGAGGACTTTTGAAATTACTGTTTTATTTAACGTGTTTTTAAATTTTTAATTAGATTATAAAGGGTGTTATGCATAGACTGAATGTTTCTGTCAACCTAGAATTTATATTTTGAAATCTACCCTTCATGCCATGGTATTAGGAGGCGGGGTCCCTAAGAGGTCATTCAGATTAGATGAGGTCATGAGGGTGGAGCCTTGGTAAATGGAATTAATGCTTTTCTAAGAGTAAGAAGAAAGCTTGTTTTCTCTCTCTGTTCTCTGACATGTGAGAAGAGAAGTCAGCAGTCTACAACCCTGAAGATACCTCTCGCCAGAACCCAACTGTGCTGGCACCTGACCTTGGATGTCCCAGTCTCCAGAACTCTGAGAAAAAAATGTGTTTGTAAGCCACCCACTCTATACTATCTGTTATAGCAGCCCCAACTAAGACAAGAAATATTTAATTTTAAACCCCCATTATTTAAGAAATACTTCCCGGAAAGTAGAGATTTACGCTTTTATGTTAGGGATAACTGTTAGGCAATATAATAATAAATGCAAAAGAACTAATGTTAACTGTAACATCATTGTAAGTCATCTGTGGTCTCCACATTCTGTTACCTGGAAATTTGTTTGTCCTTTCCAAAGGCAAAGTATATACAAGCTTTTCTTCACTCTGTGCTGTTAATTTGGCATCAGGGATGTGCTGTTTGACAAGTGATGTTACATTGTCTGGATTGCACATTTCATTCAGATGCAAACTAATGTTAAAAAAAAAAGTAAGTTAAAGTTAATTTTCTCTAACATCATCTCTACAAACAATTGTACTATGTACTTGTCACTTCTTAATATTTATAAGACAAAGCATATATAATAGAATGGAAGAAGCAAGACATAAAAATACTAATATCATCCAAACCATATAATCTATACAACATGGCAGAGGAACTAGTGTATTAGAGACAGATAAGATGACTCGAGGATTGTTATTTGGAGAAAAGATCTTGGCTCGGGGTGCCCAGTTTTATCTACAACTCAACTTGGAATTCTCTGTTTGCGGTAAAGCATGAGTTCTGCAAAAACTACCACTAAAACATGGTAGAGACAAAAATGGAGGTAATTTGCTGCAGATATGATGAACGTGGTTCTAGTGTCCCCCTGATGCACATCCCAGAGCACAGGTTTAATGTACTTGGGCATCGGTTTTCTCCTCTGCGAGATGAAACAATACCAACCTCTCAACGAATTTCAAAACACAGGATACAACAAAGTATGTATGAGAGAGTACTGAGTAACCTCCCAATATATGTTAGCTAATTTAATCTTTTTTTTGGGGGGGGGTGCAAAATTTATTCAAGTCAAAGCTGGTCTGCCTTCTCATGAAACAGATGCAGTTCTTTGTCAAATCATTGGAATTTAGAAACCCATTAGTTACACGCATTGAAATTTACTGAAGCTACAGAACGAGGGCATCACAATTATTTTTGGTGACACAAACCTAAAAATCAATTTTAGAAAATGCTCTTCTGTGTTTACAAGGCCCTATGCTAAGCAGTCTCCTGGATATCAAATAGGAAGAATACAGAAGCTTCCCTAAAGGAGCTTGTAGCAGAATATAATTAATATAATAAATATAATATAACATATAATATAGCATATTATAGAATACATGAGAGAGAGGGAAGTTGAGTTAAATCAATTAAGTACTTTGCACATTGTCAGTTACTCATTTGTTCAATATTTTTGTCTTAAATGCAAAGTAGGTATGAGTACTGCTATTTCATAATTGAAGTTACTGAGGATCAAGGAAGTTAATTAAGTTGCCTAAGGCAACAATTCAAAATAGTGCTTTTGAGGTTCCAGAAGAATGGATGCTTTTTAAGGAGAAAACATTCAGAAAAGACCCTTCAAGAATGAATAAGGTTTAAACACAGTTAAAATGGGGTGAGGAGGACATGTCAAACAGATGTGTCAGCTCAAGCAGAGACGAGACACTGAGTGAGCTGTGAGACATACCTAGAGAACAGTGAGTGATTCCTTTTAGTTGGAAGGTATTGATCAGTCAGGATGGGCCAAGCAATCATGATGGAATGATAGATTTAATCAGGTTAAACACTTGACGTAAATAATGGGGGATTCATTTAACCACTGGAGATGAAGTGATTTGAATTATTTTCTTAAGAAATATTAATATCTTAGTGGGAAATGTAGGAAGAGATTCATATTACACCTGTAATCTTGCTCCAAAGATTCTATCACTTATAAATGATGTGAGTGGGCAGATTATTAAAACACTCTGACAGGTCAAAAGAGGATAATCATACCATCTTCTTAGACTTATTTGGAAGATTAAATATGTTTACATGAATATTCCACATCTTAGTACCTGAAACATAGCCAATACTTACTAAGTGACAGACATTACTTAATAATGATAATAACTATTATCTAGAAGAGAAGGAGACAGAAAAGAATGGAAGAGCAAATGAATTCAGGGAGAACAGGAAAGAGGCTATTGAAATTGTCAAGATAAGCCAAAATAAGTATCCAGAATATGATAAGGAAAAGGGCTGGTTCATCAGTAAATTTCTCTAAGCAAACAATGAATTGTGAAGATATTTTTCAAAAATTTTATTTAAACTTAGCTTAATCATCCTTATTTCATTAATGTCTAGAACCCCACATATCCTTCATTTTAGCTAAGAAAGAGAACAGTTGTGGCATAATTCTAATACAGCTCTCTTGAAATGAAGTGACTGGTTGTGTTGCCTACTTCAACGTGCCAACACCGATGTCACCTGCCCTCAACATTTCCAACATGTTCTACATGTTCTAATGTGTCTCTAACAATAACGGTTAGACCTTAAATGGTAGCCAATGCCCCATTTCTTCTTCAGGAATAGAGAAGAGCCTGCACACTTCAGCTTCCCGTTGGATATAAACACCTTCCGATCTAAGTAGAAAAAAGCCAAAAAACAATTTGTATTAAGGAATTATTTTTTCACTGTGTATAAAAGAACAAACCTGTTAATAAAGGATGTATTTTAGAAGCACGACCCACTAAAACAGATGCTATCGATTTCCAATCATATCTAAGCCACTGTCTTTGTCATCTAATAACTAAAATGATTTTATCCAATGATAAAATGATGTTAGTTTAGTCTCTAGTATATTTAGAAAAATTTTTATACATTGAAAGGATCTGTTTCAAGCCAAATGACTTTCACATGGAATATAACAGTTTATCTTTGAGAATACGCTATATATCTTACAACCAATGAGCTGCTTTGCAAGAGAATCAGAATATTTCCATGAAACAATGTATTGAGGGATGTTGGCACTCAAATGGGTGAGGGAAAGATTCTTTTGTCTTGGCTCATGGCAGTCACACACAAGGCAGCTGTGCTGGAAGGCATCTATACGTATTCCACACGTGTCCCTATTTTCTCACTAAGATACAACAACAAAACAAAACAAAACAAAACAAAAAACTAAGAATCACCAGCCAGAATGTCAGCCTCATCCATGAACTGGGTGCTGAAGAGAATTACTCTGTCTAACTTCTTCTCTTTCAGGAGGCTCCACACACGATGCCTTGAAAGAGGGTCTGATCCAGCCGTCGGTTCGTCCAGTAGCAAGATCTGCACAGTAGGAAAGCACATAAATTCATTTCTCCCTTACAGTAAGAGTCTTTTAAAAAGCAATATACTCATAGAAGTACCTGGAGAAATATCTTAGTATTTAATTTTTCATTAACGGGTCTCTTTACATTTATCACTTGCACATTAACTCTGATCAAATACAATAACTTCACAGTCCTCAATCTGATTTTACCAGTAATTTCAGTTCCATTTACCTGAGGATCTCCTAAAATGGCAATCCCAAAAGTTAGTTTCCTTTTTTGTCCACCGCTTAAATTTTGAGCAAGGATGTCTTGGATACTTTCCATCTCCAAGTCCCGTAAAACCCTTTGCACCTAACCAAATAAAAGAGAGTTAGTCCAAAACCCAGAATGTTTGTTTGAAAAACACTCATTTTGCTTTTCATGACAAAGGGCCTTTTTGCCCTTTGATGATGAATCTATAGAAATAACACAAATGAATGTAGAATTTCCTAGGTAAACAGTTTCATTTTCGGGGCCGTGTGACCTCTAATGTGTTCATCTACCTCTTGCTTCACTTCATGTGGCTGAATCCCTTTTATTTTAGCAAACAGCTGGAGGTTTTCTCTCACAGTGAGGAAGCCAAATTGCACATTGGATTGTGGGCAAACTCCGGTGAGCTTGCTGACAGTTTCCAAGTCGGCCGCTTCTGATGGTGAGTGGTTATAGATGGTGACTGAACCTAAAAGGAGAGGGTAGAGAGTTAGCATCAGGATAATGTCCCACGCTTTATTTAAGATATTTTAAAATGAAAAACGACGTGTGTTAATCACTAGAGTCCGTTAAAGAAATCGTATCTATAAGGGGTACACTATTGACTGCTTCAAAATTTAATGTTCCCAATACACCTGATCGAGCTGGAATGCCAACTGATAAGCGTAAAGCTACTCAGGAAATATGTAAACCACAAAGGTTTTTCTAAATAAATAGAACATAAATCTACAAAAGAATAACTTGAAAAAAACTTCTAAAACTTCTAAATACCCAAGTGTGACTAGTTGTTAATGAAACTAAAAACTGTTGAAATTAACGAAACCAGTTAACTAGTGAAATGCACAGTTAAGTCATTTGCCCATGATCTTGTCGTTGGAGAATTGTCTTCTCACCAGATGTTGGGACCGACAGTCCACTGAGCATGTTTAACAGGGTTGTTTTCCCAGCTCCACTGTGACCGAGGAGGGCGGTGATCTGGCCTTCATAAATGTCAAATACCAATCCTAGTGTTATTTCAAAAAAATAAATAATTACACTCAGAGCCTCTACATAGTGACTTCACAGTCTCTGAAATTTCTGTAAGTTCTTATAGCATGAGTATATTTGGCTAGCAGTATTAAAAATAAAATCCATCTCAAAATTCTTTTCTTTGAAATTATATCTTCTATAATACATGTTTTATAGATGTAACGTTACCATAATATATTATTATGTGATTACAATATTTTGGATCAAAGTGGTTTTGTCATTAACGATAGACTCACTACAATAAAGATAGCTTTAGGATTAGGGAACGTGATGAGTTGGAAACAAACCATCATGATACTTTCATACATCTTTCAAACCTATAAGGTATCAGGGGTGTATCTGACTTTCTAAAATTGTTATGCGGTTTTTCATTTACTTAGAAGGAAACACAATGTGTTCAAATAAAGGAGAGTCATGATATCTGGAATATCCACTCTTAACCTCTACCGAGACAGTATAACAGTGAGACATAGTCACTAAATCAAACAGCCGTGTGACTATGATATCATATTACCTTTTAAAGCTTCTACTCTTTCATTCTTTCCTCTTTTATATTCCTTTTTAAGATTTTTTATTCTGAAAAAAAAGAAGAAAATGTGTTTTGAGGAGATTGTGGAGGCGGACAGATCAAGTCCCCGAGGCTGTGGGGGAATCTAGGGGTCTCATCCCTTGCACAGGCCCAGCTGACCTGCAGCAACATCCCCGATCACAGGCTGGACAGGCTACTCCACGGAGGCAGCAACGAGTGAGTGGAAATGGAATGCTGTAAGGACTGTGACACGTGACTGAATAAGAGGAACGCAGGGGATGACACCAGCGGTGGAAACACTATGGTAGGAATACTGGGGTGCAGAAAAAGAGGAGAAGCAGCAACACCCCACAGAAAGGTGGGGGCTGCGGAGTGAGACCCTTCTGGCTCAAGCCCCAGTTGTAGCACTCACTAGCTCTCTTACAAACTCTGCAGACTCGAAACTCATGGATTTCAGTTCTTCAGCAGTAAAATGTAAATGCTGACAACGTGAGAAAACAAAATCCATTAAGAAAGAGTGTAACTTTTCACGTGTGTAGTCGCTGGGATATCGGTGCGCACAAAGAGGCACTGAAGAAAATCTCGGTCACATCTATGTTTTGCCCGATAGGTCTCTGGTCTCTGATCTGTTTTCCATTTGCAGCTCCATGGAATTTCGTGATTACCTGATGGCTTCTTTCCCACGGAATTCTGGAGGCACTGGTTCAAAAGCGTCATTAGATGAAGGATCTAAATCTAGTTCGTTCTCAAGGGCCACATGGTCAACCTTTTGGTGTTGAAACCAAAAAGAGGATTTCAGGAAAAAGCAGGGAGAACGTCGACGACCATATTCAGCTACGTGAACAGGAGGCAAAATTAAATATGGGGTCAGCCACCACTTCAAGGGTTACCGTCATCACAGCAATAGCATTCGTCATCTAGCTCTGATACAAGCACTAATGATGCAATTATCCTCGATCTCTTACAAAAGTGTCTCTTTTTAAAAAGAAACAATCTAAAGTGTTACCGTAGAACAAGATCTTAGGGGGGAAAAAAAAAGCTTGCTAATTTATATTCAATACGTTGTAGATAGTTACTTAACAGAAATGCAACGAATGAAATTGTGTTGAGTCATAATCATGGTACTACTTACTGGGCAAGATTTTGTCAAAATATAGTGTCAAAACCAAATAGAGAAGAGTATCAAAAACCAACATGAAAAGAATAGCTATTATCAGGTTCGGGTTGTTTGAAGAATCCAAATGGATGTTAGCATTCACATCATAGTCCAAATGTAGCAGCTGGAAAAAAAAGACACATGCATTGAATTTTAAAAGGATAGATAGAGCATCAAGAATTATTGTCTTAATTCTGCTAGACACTGGGATTAAAAAGATTAACATAATTCCTATCTTTACAGACCTCTAGTCTATTGGAAGATATAACAAATGAAACCATCTAACTACAAAGCAATTTGGGAAGTTAATGCAGGTAGGTATTAAAGGCTTAGAGACCCACAGACGGCAGCAGGCAAGTCCTCTAAGCAGGAGTAAAAACTTAAGGAGGTGATATAGGATTGCATCCGGTTTAGGATGGGGAAAAAGGAGGGCAATGAAGACGGGATAGGATTTGAAAGTAAAACCGTGGAGAAGTGAATACTTCAGTAGTTGGACAGAAGACAGTAGACTAATTACTATACTAAGATACAGTGAGTTTTCATATGTAACTTAACTTTCCATTCTTTCATTTAGCATTTGTAGTTATGATGTCGCAACTAGAATTAAATTTTTCCTGAGAGGAGGTTCAGTTTTATTACAATTGGCCAAGCAAAAAATAAAAATTTACTTCTACGGAATTGCTGGTTTTCAAATATTTGTGATACTGTTAAGGATCATGTTTCCTGAGCATTAAATTAGATAAATCTTCCCTGGGACAGCCCATCAAAAGTAAAAGCTACCCCATCAGTAATGGAGTATCAGCTAGTAGTTAGCGACTCAAAAAAAACTAATTATGCTGAGAGAGAAAAATAAAAACATACATCTTCTATCTCTTTAGTATGTATCTTTACAAAGGAGGATGGGAATTATAATGTTCAGCATGTGTAGCATGAATTATTCAGAGAAAATCTGTTTTAAATGTTTTGTTAAAAAAAAATGAAATAATTATATTAACTCTTACCTGAGCCATTCCAGCAGTGAAAGCAAAAGGGCTGAGAAGGCATAAAGTCCATTCCAAAAAGGCAGGAAGATGTCTGTACAGCACAGTGAATCCCAGACTTCCCCAACAGACAGTGAGGAGATAGACCACCAAGCCAGAAAGGAAAGGTTTCTTTACCAGCACGCTCATCAGGAAAGCTAAAGTGATCTGAGAGAAGAGAAAAACTCCTCTGAGAATCATCCATAGCATAATAAAAAGAATTTCATAACACAAAGTATATTTCATCCATTTCCCCCACCCCACCTCTAGATACTGTCTCGTGCAAATTCTCAAATACTACAAACAGAACAGAGCAAAACAGGTGTGATCAGAATCAGTGATAAATGATTGGTAGGTTTTTCTGAGAGAGAGAGATCACCAACTCACCAAAGACAGGCCATAGAGGAGAAAGAGGGTGAACACCACCGCAAAGCCAGTTAGGACGACAACACGGGTAGACTTTACAACAAGAGCCATCAGAGTAGCCATAATAAAGATGAAGCCAGCGTACATCAAACCCCAGGAGAGCCTGGCGTAGAAACAAAACAGCAGTTTCAGAGTGCTCTTACTTTATCACTCATTTATTTATTTGGCAAGTGATTTATGAAGCTTCTCATATATCAAGAGTAAAGAGAATACCAGTTAATAAATAAAAAAACTTCTCTGCCCCTAAAATTCATAGTCTACAGGGGAAGGTAGGCAATAAACAAGTAAACAGGTAAAATTGGTAGCTAATTGCAAAATAAGAAAGAAAGAAACTGGGTGATATTTGGGAGAGGTTTGGGGGGGGTGACATTTGTGAGGATTTGTCAGTTCTAGACTTCTCCTTTCAGATAAGTAATTGTATGAATACCATGGGCAAAAAAATAGATTATGAAGCAGGGATCAGCAAATTTTTTCTTTGAAGATCCAGATAGTAAATATTTTAGGCTTTTCAGACCCTTGGTCTGTTCCGATGACTCAATACTGCCTTTGTAACACAAAAGTAGTCATAGATAACGTGCAAATGATGGATATGGCTGGGTTCCAATAATGATTTGTTGACACTGAAATTTGAATTTTATGTAAATTTTTGTGTGCCATAAAATATTATTGTTCTTTTGATTTTTTTCAAGCATTTAAAAATGTACAAGCCATTTCTAGTTTACAGATTGTAAAAAATCAATGATTGCCAACCTCTGATATAGACAATTAGATATAGATTAGATATAGAGATAGATATACACATAGACCTAGGACATAGTTATAGATATATAGATGGATATGAAGATATGTTAATCCTTGCTATCAATGCGAAAGAAAGAGGAAGAAAGTTTTTTATAGGGAAAAGACGATAAACTATCCAATCAAACAGATGTAGGTTCAAGTTTTCTCTACTACACTGTAACTATATGATCCTGAAAGGTAGTTACTTAATCTCTTTAAACTTCCTTACCCTTTACTGAAAAATAATAAGAGAATTAAATAAAATCTTGTATAAAATGGGTTTAATATGGTAACTACTCCATAATAGGTCCGTAATGAACAGTTAGTTTTAGTCAAAGTAGAAAATGCCATCATATTTTGAAAAATCTTGCCTAATAGTGATGATTCCCTTTATACAAATATTTCTGCTCATCTGAAATTGTTCATCTGTCTGCATTCTATAAACCTCTCCTTAATTTCATTTATAGGCCACACAACCAGAATGTCACAGCCTTTTCTTATTGGGGAAAAGTTATGACTTTTTTTTTTTTTTAACATTTCCTTATTGGATTTGTTTGATTTCTCTCTCTCTTTTTTTAATCATATTGGTTATTTTTTCTCTGACTCAAAGATTTCCATGATTTTTAAAATTATAGTGACCAAAATTTCCTTCAGTATTGAATTATGCAATTTTAATACAAAAAGGGGCACCAGAAAAATCTCCCATTCTAGACCAAACCAGCAATCCATTTTCGCTACTTCTGCACTCAGTTTATTGAACATTCATGGAGGAAAAATAAATAAATTTGGTGTAAATTGGCAGCGTTAAAAATGCGTGGTCTTCCTACTCGACGTTATCTAAAGTTCTCTTATAGACCATGTGACATATGTCTAGAACTATTCTATATATTCTACAAATCTTGTTTAACATGAGACTACCACAGTATGTAAAAGGCAAATTTAAACTACTGCTTCTTCGCTCTAGAACTTACGCTTTTACTGCTATATGTCTCAAAAACATCTTTTGGCGAAACTCGTTAAAAAAAAATTGTTGCCAACTGGAATTCAATCCTTGGTTTCCTCAGCTGCGTGTCTCAGGTTGTGCTACACCCCCATGCGGAGTGCTACCTCATACCGAGTGTTTAACTTTTCTTAAGCGCCATGCACGTCACTTAAGTACCTTTTCTGCTTTCATCCTCATGACCAATAAGAAATAGACATTTACTATCAATGTTTTATGGAAAAGGAAACTGAGGTTTAGAGAGATTAAGTAACTTGTTCCAAGTGACCCATGGCTTCCTGCCTCCCAGCCTGGGTTTTTACCATTTTGCTACGCAAACTCCGCTAAAGAAAGCTCGGGGCTTAAAGAGCACATGGGGGTTCCTTTTCTTCAGTGTCTTAAAAGTAATAATTCATTCACCGTGAAGTCACAACCAATCATCCGTTCTAATAAAATACCTGAGACATACATCATCAAATATTAGAAACCTCAAATTTATACATATACACACACGCACGTGTGTGTGTGTGTGTGTGTGTGTGTGTGTAGTCACCCATATATGGTCATTAGTGACTGGCAGTCATTCTTTGTATCGGTTAGTGATTTGGGTATCAGCACTCTATAGAATTAGACTTTCTTTAATTTGATGAAGTATGAAAAGTTTCATTTACCAAGCCTATGAGTCTATCTACCTCAATCATTTGTAATGCAGACTTTATGATAGGATACTTTACAGGTCTCGGGGGTCCAGCCAACTAGCTCTGTTGACGTACGCTACGTGACAGATGGTGGCCATGTGACTTACCAGAATGCTGACTCTCGAAGTCCCATCATTGTCATCAACGACTTCATGTATTGTCTTTCTTGTGTAACATTAACGGATACATAGTATATGAATGTAGAAAAAGAAATAATGCAGAAGAAAATGAAAAAATCGGTTGTAATGCCTTCTTGGGCAATGAAAGGCAATATCTTCATATTTATGCCAGTGACTGACATGAGCTCTTCCATCACTGAATGGTTTGTTGTGATCTAAAGGAAAAGATCAAATTATCATTATCAAATTATCAAATTGAACAAATTATCATTAAGCTAATTATAACCTCACGTGTTTTTTTCTCAAGTGTAAGAAATCACATGCATTCCACATTTAGATATCATTGCCTGTCATGACCTGTCCCCTTGTAGTTCCTGGCACACTCGGGTTTTTGTCTCGACTCCTTAGAACATCCCTGCTTACCAACGTCACTGGACGGAATTCTACTCGACCTTGAAGTCTCAGCTGAAGTGTCACTTCAGTGAGTAGGTCTTCTCCGATATTTCTCATCAGTGTACGTTCTGCTTCATTGTTTGCCTAGCACACCATTTACAATTCCATGATGGAACCTAAACTCTTATTATGACTATATATCCATCACTCTCCCCGCACTATCCAGTATCCCTGAAGAAAAGAACCTGTATTCTACCTATTTCTTGATCCCCTATGCTTAGTGTAATGGTTTAAATACAGTCATGTGCCACACAGTAACATTTTGGTCAATGACAGACTGCATACATGACAGTGGTCCCATAAGATGATAATGGAACTGAAAAAATCCTATTGCCTAGTGACATTGTAGCCATCATAATATCATAGTGCATAAGTGGCTCATGACTGCATAGCAGTTGTTCAGTACATTGTGCCAAATAAATTAAACGAATAACTTAATTAAATGTAACACAGGACAATCCATTATATAATCTTCCATCAAAATTTAATTTATGATGAATTTGTTCCCTTAATACTCACTTCTATGATAGCGGCATTGATGGCAGCTTGAAAAGCTATAAATCCTTTCTTCCAGAACACTGAACCTTCACACGTGACTTTCTCATCCACTGTTTGACAATGAGCTTTAGGAAGAGAAGAACATAAACAATTATGACAAATGGAACAATCCCGGTTATAGGAAAAATGAAAATTTCAAATGTTCCAAAATGCACTCCAAGTCCACAGTAATATAGTGTATGGTAAGGCTTTTCGGGTGAGGTTTGCAGAGCACACCTCACCTGAGATCAGTTCTCAATAATTTTTCATTCAATCTTATTATTCTTTCCATTAGCCACGAATATTTTTGTTGAGCTTTGCTCTTCTGTTGCTTTTGCCAAAAAAGCACTAAATTTTTTAAAATGCTTGGGAATTGTTGAGCAAGAGGCTTCCCTGAGGTTTCATTTAGGAGTGATGCAGGAATACAGTCACGCATTGCATAAGGAAGGTTGAGTCAATGATGGGACACAGGTAACGGACCTGAAAAATTCCCATTGCCTAGGGACACGTAGCCATCATAACATTGTAGTGCAATGCATTTCTCCAGTGTTTGTGGTGATGCTGGTGTAAATAACCCTACTGCACTGCCAGTTATATAAAAGTACAGCATATACAGTTATGGACAATACACAATACTTGATAATGACAGTAACGAGCATATTACTAGTTTATGTGTTTACTGTACAGTTTATCATTATTTTAGAGTGTACGCTTTCTACTCATATTAAACAATTTTTGCTGTGAGACAGTATTTCATGTTACTCTGGCAGCAGCCTCATGCATCTCATGTTTACAGGTCTCTCGATTGCATCGTTTTCTCTTGTGCTTCATTTGATCTTGTGTCGTTTTGTCCAGTAACATGCTGTACAGGTGTGTAGTCTAGGAGCAGTGGCCTCTACCACATAGCCTAGGTGTGCAGTAGGCTAGACCTTGCTCGTGTATGTACATGCAGTCTGTGATGTTCATACGACAGAATCACTGAATGATCTATTTCTCAGAACATTTCCCCGTCAGTAAGTGGGGCAGGACTGTACCAGCAAATATAATTTCTTAATAACACAATATACTTAAGAGCATAGGCTTTATTTAATAAGAATGGATCTCATTATGTGTAGAAATTAAAACATATACATCGTGTATGCTTCTGCTGTCACATATGCTCCCTTGTGGCTGATGACATAATAGCAAAAATATTTTTTTCTAATAGAGAAGTTACCTGAATGATCTCTGTGTTCCTTCATCTTGGGGATTCTACCGCCCCAGAAGAACTTCAAATGATAAGAGAAATTATCATTAAAGATGACTCTCACTGCATCCATAGAATAGTTTAAATCCAATTTATTCATGCTCTTTTCATCAGGCCACCCCATGATTGTTCTTCCTGTCACACGCAAGAAGAGAATAGTTACAAAAGATTTCTATGTGGACCACAGACAGCATAATGCATTCGATGATGTTAAAGCTATTTTATGTTAAAGTTGCTTCTTCACTGAAGGCAGTGCTGGTCTTAAATAAGAGATTCACACTTGAGGATTCTAACCCTCTAGACAAAATCAGAAGTGTCACATGGCAGTCACTTTTATCACAACTAGATTGTGCCTTTCCAAATAAACTATTTAATCAATAATTTAAAGCACAACGAATCTGGGATAATAACAATATCAATGCGTACATTTAAACTCATTTACACACAAACCCTGTCTTAAAGTTGAAATACACTACAATTATAAGTAGATAGTATAATTATATTTCCATTTGACGACAGTGTCAGTGTGGCTGAACTCCAAAGACAGCAGAAAATTGTTAAATTTGGGGAGTGTTTTCTCAAGAGACTTTGTTTATTCTAAAATATGAATGACTCTTACTGACCAAACCCAGGCCATTTAACACACAGTCTGGATTCTGGTGAATACACACTCCTGGTACAATTCAGCGTGTTCCATTGTCCTCTGTATTTCCTGCCAGCTGGGTCCAGGGGTTTAATCAGATTCCAATCCTTTTGGCAAGACTACAGGTGGTGGTGTATTCTTTCTTCGGGTGTCATAATTTCTGATCGTCTCACTTTTCGAGATATTAGCAGCCATTGACACTCAGTGTCTAGATCCATTAATTTACTAGGAGTTTTAAAATGGTGATGTTCTATTTCCATTATTTGTTTCTCATTTATTAGTAGAAAATATTTATAAAGCAGTACTTTTCATTCCTTGTTTAGTTAGTTATTCAATAGTACAGTTTATATAGGATAAATGCTGGTATTCCCCCCTCCACCACTTACACATTTTCACAAGAACTGATTTCTTATCATCTTCCAAAGGCAAGCATTTTTTTCTTCCAATATCATTATGAAAGCATGGATTTGATTATACATAGGATGAGTTTTAAATTATGCACTTAATATTCGTGTTGAAATTCCACATATGCCAACTTTGACCGGTGGCAATCTTTTTACATTGGCTGCTGAGTCCTTTTGACACAACCGACTCATTCTCAATGGCTCCCTAGCTATCTGGAATGACAAGATACTTCATCCTGTCAATTTCCTGTCCCATATCCCTGGATCTCCTTTCTTCCCATGCTGAGAGTCCTGTGTTTCAAGGACACGGGGGGTGAGAGAATTAGATTATTCCATAATTACTTATTTAGTATATCCCACTTTACATATATACCAACGGGAGAATAGCATTCTAATATTACACCACCAATCCGATTACTAAAAATGCCTTCAGTTGTTCTCAGAGTGGTCCTCTCTGCTTTGCAGTGGCTACTGGTCTCTTCTTCAGGGGGCTCATTCTCTTCTCAGGCCCATCAGATACCCTATTGTTTCCCTTTGTCTTTTCACTATCCAGGAGAGAGACACCATGCAAGCCTGTGGTTGTTAGTGCATCTTTCCTACTTCCTTGTGTTTGGGGGTTCAAGGAAACACCTTATCACCTATTTTGTTGTAAATATTGCCCATGGTTTCCTGGTTTTGCTGTCTAATTTCTCTCTCAATTTTTAAGTATTTGAAGAGATTAAAAAACCATACTGTCACCATCGCCCAATCTTTTCAGAATCTTCTCATGAACATACATTTGAATAATCTTGGACTACCTCATTTGAATATGAACTATAAAGAGGCTAAGCCTTTTAACATAAAATTTCCTCAATAGGAGACTAGTAAAAACAGTAAGAAAATCTCTTCGATATTTGAAAGGAATATGCATTAATACTGTTAATTAAATTTAGAAGTTTAAACACAACACAGTTTATCAAGGAAATTCCAAAATGAATTTGTGTATTTTGCAAATAAGGAAATCACTATGAATCGCCGGAGAACATACCTTTCATGAATGGGGCTGAAGCCACTTTGTTCATTATCTCCTGGGTTGTTTTGGATTCAGGTGCAAAGGCAATAACATAATTAGAATCATTAAAATTATCTACACGTCCCAGATCCACGGCAGGCATTTGAGGAAAGTCATTATCTTGATGTACATTGGAGGAAAATAGGTATGTAAATAATACTAGAAGAAATGAGAAAAACCATTCCTACACAGCAATGAGAAAAAAAATGAAACAAATCAATAGCTGTTTATCTACAGATTCATCATCCATAAACAATTTAAAGCATAATTCTCTTATGTAGCTTGGATTCCATGTCCCTTGTCTCCAGTTTTTAAATGTCCAATTTTCTTTCATCCTTTAATTTGCACATTTTGAAAAGTGCACATCATTCATCAAGACAGAGTTGTAGCATCAATTCCAACTGTAATTGAGAATCTAAATTTATCATAGTTTAATGCAAGTGTTTAAAGGCTGGGTTGTTTCATGAATGGCCCAATGATTTACAGTTACGTTGAAACCTAAGCGACGATGATAAAGAAGTGTTAAGTGGAATATAATAGAGAACCAGTTTCCAACAACAGGAGCAAGGTCATATTTTTATCTTCTGCTGCCTGTATGTAGAAGGATAATGTCCCAAAATATTGCTCGTAAAAAAAAAAAAAAAAATTTAAGTCTTTGCCATTGCGACAATATTCTAGAATTGGAAATGCAACAGAACACATGTGAAGTCCAGTGATAAGAACATAATTTATTAGTTAGTTTTAACTCTAAACACATGGCCTTTAAAATAGGTATATATTTTATTCACCATATGTGCTTATTATAGCAATATGTGTTGGTCTATATCTATACATAATCTATCTAGTTAGATAAATTAACAGATATAATGTTTATGTAAAAAGAATTAGAAGGATGGTAGCAAAACATCTATATAGAGTAGACTCCAATTTTTATATTTATATTTATATAATCCTTACTTCGTGCAGGGATTTTTATAGACCTATTCCTGCCAATCCGAGCATTCAGTACAAATCTGTTGAAAGTGCACACACACACACACAATGTTTATAAGATTGGCACACACACACAAAATGTTCATTAGATTGAATGTTAGTATATCGACCCTTGAATTATGAGTATTTTATAAGTGATTTTAACTTATTATATTTTTCTGAATTTATTGAATTTTCTACACAAAGCATACCTAATCATTCTCATGATCAGAAGAAAATAAGTACTATCTTAATAAAAGCAAAAAATTCAAAAAACATTTTCTTTTTCTTTGTTTATATGCCTATTATTTCTTTCAAACTGACGTTGTCTATATCTGTAGTATAATTATATGGAAGTACTACAGTTAGTCTTTGGAATTGTTTTTAACTTTGGCTTTCTTTTCTTTTCTTTTTTAATGCCTACAGCATCTGGTATTCGTAGGTGGTCTCCCATCCAAATACTAACCAGGCCTGGCCCTGCTTAGCTTCCAAGATCAGACGAGATCGGGCTTGTTCAGGGTGGCATGGCCATAGACTAGCTTATTAATTAATAAGCTTAATTAATTCTAGCTTAAATTCTGCCTCTTTTTTAGACTTTGAATTAATTCTAGCTTAAATTCTGCCTCTTTTTTAGACTTTGATCCTGAACTTAACAAGTTTCAAATGAGTTTAGATGTTAAGAATTGTTATCTCTGCAGTATAAAGATGTGGCTTTATTTTTCAGGGAGGTTCTGAACATGAATTCTTTTAGAAATGCCGCCAGTATGACATATAATAATGATCTATTTTAAAGGAATCTTATTTGACATAATAGCAAAGTCCTGAATATGAAAAAAATATCCAGCCTGTGAGTTAGAATATCTATGAAACCATTAAATAAGAAAGATAAAGTGTTTGAGCTGCCTGAGAAAACATTTCTTCCTTTTCTAAATATGAGGACACATAGAGTTAGAACCGTACCAACAAAGTCTCTCTCTTCATCCTCCACTTTTTAAGAAAATTCTTGCAGAGGAGGGCCCATGTTTGCTGCCCCACGGTAATGTGCCGCTTGCTCATTCTGACCTGTTTAAGACGAGGAAGTAAAGTAAGGAAATGTGAAGTTCTGAAATAGAAAACATTGCGCAATCAAACCAAAAAGAAACATCATAACAGCTGTTTCCAATTGCATGCATAGCAAAGAAGTGAGCCGAAAAACTTAAAAAAAAAAAAAGAAAAGAAAAGAAAAAAGAAAAAGCATATAAAGGAATGTTCAGGCTCAGTATTGAAGGAAATAAAAATTTCTTAAATTGTTAGGAATAATTTATATTTATCCCTCTACAGACTGAAAAAAAAATTGGAGAGTTTAATAGATTCAAGTGTAGTTATCCCCACAACTTGGCACTGTTCGATTTTCTGACTGGGATCAAGGAAATTTAAATACTGCTGGTGTGAGTATAGACTTACACAGCCATTTTAGTGATTCATTACTAATTCATTACTATGTCATCTTTTGGTTCTGCTCCTAGGTATGCATGCCAAGGAAATTTTCACATGAGTCCACAAGGGGACTTGTACAGGAATACTCTTCATAATGTGAAATATTATGGCACCACGTTGTAAAACAAATTTTAATGAATAGAGTCCATAGAGTACTGTGTTCGGTTCAGAAGCAATGGATTGGTATCCACTCATCAACATAAAGATATCTTAAAAACAGTGCCTTTTTTTTTTTTAAATAAGAAAAGGTTGAGTCACATCACAATATCATTTATGTTAACACTACACGCAACACACATTTTTCTAGAATATCCAGGTAGTAAAGGATCACTATCAAGTACAATGAAAAGGTTATTTATGGCAGTGGAAAATGGGAATAGAAGTTGAGTCTGAAACGAGAGTTATAAATTTAAGGAAATAAATAACAAAAAAAGGCAGGACTTTTGTTTGAACCGATTATTTTGTGTGCTACGAAATTAAAAGTACGATTAACTTGATCATTATCAACCCTTTATAAGTGAAGTACAAAAATATCCCTAGCCAACCATTAAAAAAAACCAAACAAGCCCAACAGCAACAAAATCCTAACAGGTAGATAGAAAATCTCACAAAATGCCAGAGAATTCCATATTGTTCATTATGGCTGGAACAAGGAGAGATCGGAATAGTTTGAATATAGGATACTGGAGAGAAAATAACATTCCCATTTAATCATGATCTCTTATGTGTCAGGTAGTTCTAAGTATTTTATAAGAATTAGTTTAATCACAATCGACTTTGGGATTATTATTCTCCTCATTTTACAGATGAAGAAAATGAGGCACAGAGAAGAAAAGTGACTCTCTAAACACAGCTAAGCATGGCACAACCTAGATGGTCAAGTCTTGGAGACCTTGCTGCCAGCCAGTGTGCCATGCTATTGTAGGAATTCACTAGAGAGGGTATAGATTGCTTCTCCCTTCAGGAGAGATCAGAGATTTTACCAGCCTCCAGTCAGTGAGGTGTTCCAGTCAGGTTTTTTTCCCATAGGCTTCAGTTCATGCAATCATTGTCAAGAGCCCCCAAATGCTAGAATATTAGGAAAGGTAGGTGACTCTCAAGAGGCAGAGAAAAAATTTCTTTAAAAAGAAAATTTCATTATAACACAGAGAAGAAAGTTTAAAATATTCCATTGAGTGAACATAATAAAATTCAAGAAGAAAGATAAAAAGAAATTAAAAGAAAATATTGTATCAAAAACTCCCACAGAAGACATAAAGAACGTAACATCTTCCATGATACAGAGAAAAAAGATGTAACCTTCCAAGTTTTCAAAGAAAATTCAAACGCATTTGAAAATCAGAGAGGAAAAATTAACTAAAATAAAGAGAAAAAATAGTCAATAGTAAAGTATTTGGTAAAGAGATATCTCAAAAGAAGAAAATGCAGTTGTAAGAAAAGTATATTAAAGAAAATACATTGTAAAAAGTACAATGGAAATTCATTTTTCAAGGTAGTGAGAGGATATGACTATTTCCCCAAAAGGCTAAGTACCAAATATAATGACAAAGAAATATCAAAAATATTTTTAATTAAAAAATAAAGAGAAAATTCTATAAGGAATAAAGTTGATGGGGTAGTTCAGGAGTGATTAAACAGTTTATAGTGGAATAAAAATCAGCCTGATATCTTGAAAGTGGAAGTGAAAAGTTGAGTTGCTTAATTTCCTTTTGAAAAATCTACCAAAATAGACAAAACTAAGGAACACTGAAGAATTATCTGTTAGCAAAAAAAAAAAAAAATAGAATATGATTTATCCCCAAACCACACCTTCATTCTTGCAAAGTATATGGTCCAGTTTTATTGCTGATAGAAAAGAACACCCCAACTAATTTTCACGTCCATGATGTCTGTTACTCACCCGTGCATATGACTGGATACACGGTGGGAGGTGGCAAAAGGGATAAGGGTTGAACTGATAACAGATGCATGAATCAGATACACCTGTTCTTGGAGGTCCTTGAACTAGAAATGCATTATAGGCAACATAGGCATAATTATTTGCAGGCACCCATGTTGCTCTAAAGTTGTCAACAGAAGACAATGATCCATTCCCTCCTTTTTTGTGGGTTCAACCTTGGTCAACCACAGAAGCGCTTAGGCTTGCAGGAGGGGAGAACTAGTCTTTGGGCTTCACACAGATTCACACATCAGTTTCCAATGGCCCAAGTCATCAGTAACTTTTTTTAGAGTTGTTTGCAGAGAGCATTCTAATTCTAGTCTAGAATCTATATAACAACAAGAATTCAGGACATAGCTAACAGCCATTAACTGACTGCTTCAAACCTAACAAAGACAGCAGATTTCAGACATGACACTCAATCTGATAGTGGTGGTGAAATGTAATTATTTATATGGTCGTCTTAGTGCAGCCCAAGGATTACTCGTATTATCTCCCAGAATGAGCTACATAATTGCATTGCAAGAGTCACATCTCATTATTTTCCCATCAGGCAGACAACAGAAAGACTCTGAGACTTATAGAGTATGAACGACCATGACTTATCTTAGTTGATAAAGAAAACATAAGACCTAATCTTAGTTAATAAAACTCAACCTTCTAAGAGGGGGAATTGGTTCCCAGGATAGTGGCTTGAGCTGGTGCTTACAGCACAGGCTAGTTGGCCAATACAATCTGGGGTTTCAGGGTAGTGTTATCTTCCTTTGGTGCCATATTGAACAAAGATGGAAATCATAGGGTTGCTACTGTCTCTTTCCTTATTTTACCAGTGAGGTTGCTCCTGCCCATTAGGTTCAAGGCCTAAAATTCTGATCTTACCCACCCGGCAGGAGCAAAGTCGTGAATATGCTGCCCTCTGCTGGTATGCAGGAGGCAACTCTAACGGGAAGATCACCTTCTCAAGGCAGAGTGGACGTGGACCTGCCAGAGATTGAGCCTAATCATTGTTTATTTCAGGGGAATACTTTGCTGCTGCTACCTGAGTCTGAAAGGCAAGGGAGAATTGAAGAGAACATGGTTAGCAGAATTAATGGTATCCCCATTTTAATCCTGGAATTTGTGAATATATTACATTTCATGGCAAAGGAGAATTAAGACAGCAGATGGGAGTAAGGCGGTAATCTCGGATCATCTAGGTGGACCCAATATAATCATAAGGGTCCTTAAAAATGGAAGAGAGGGATTGGAGAGTCAAGATGGTAGACTAGGTAAAAGCAGGGTTCGCCTCCTCTCAGATCTGCATTGAAATGATAATCAAATTATAAAATAGTCAACGTGGAGAATCACCTGAAGCTCAGTTGATCATAACACGTATGTCCAATAATATAAAGGAACTACATTGAAGCCGGGCAAAGTCGCAAATGGGGCTGGACCTGCACCCGGAGATGCAGAGGACCCCCTGAAAGAGAGTGGGGTTCTAGCTCCATATGGGGCCTCCTTGGCTCAGGATCCCAGCCCAAGGAATAAGAGTTCCCGAAAAATCTGACTGTAAAAATCGGAGAGTATTCTGGCTGTCAGGGAGAGACGAAAGGAGACTGAAATCCAAGACTCCCCTTTAAAGGGCCCACGCACAGGCTCTCTTGCCTGTGGACACTCACTTAGGGCACTGGCAGTGGGATAGAGGCTCCGGCAAGATTCATATGGGGAAAGACAGCATTGCCTGGTGCCAGATCGAGGGCTGGACAGTCAGCTGCCATTGTGCTTTAGTCAGAGGGCCCTCCTACGGGGCAGTCTACAGACCGGCTCCAGCTTGCCACTGCAGATCCCTCCCCCTGCATGGCCAATTCGGAAGCTGCACTGGCCTGGGGAGGTGGCCCGCCCTACCCGGCCTGCTCTACCCGTTTCCAGGGCCACGCATCCTGTGCAGGCAACAGACCTCAGGCTAGCACGGTGAGTACATTTCAGGGAAACCAGTTGTGGGCAGACCACTGCTGCCTGAACGAGCTGCAATATCGCTTAGGGGAACGCAGGGGTCCGTGGCACCGCACCAGACAGCAGCTGGTCTCACTGTAATGTGCGACTACTGTGAGAACGCATGGACACAGAAGTTGCAGCAAAACAGCCTGTATTGGCTTGATGGCCTTTGTCTCCCTGAGATCCTGCTCCCTCCAATCCACAAAGTGCCCACACCCAATTTGCAGGCAGCTGGCCTGCCCTTGCCACTAACCAGAGTGGTGCATTCTTCACAGTCAACAGACCTCGGCTAGCACACTGAGCAAATTTTAAGGAAAACAGTGATGGGCAGATTACTACTGACAGCTCGAGATACAATATTGCTTGGGCAGATTGCAGGGGTTTGTGGGCCCATCCCAGATGGCAGTAGGTCTCACAGTGATATGTGACTTTTATGGGAGCCTGCTGTCCCAGAGCTGGCAGCAAATCTGGTGTTGTATAGGCTTGATGGCCCCATACCTCACTGAGATGCTACCCCACCTAACCTATAAATTACTTGTGGCGAGCCTGCTCCTAGGCAACCCAGTCCCATCCTGTGCTTTCCTTGGGACATGAATTCAACAGTAAACAGCAACACTCAGTTTGTGTGGCCCATGCATCTGGGAGAAGCTTTCAGTGGCGGGCCACAAACCCATGCCCACAAGCTTCAGTAATTCTTGAACAGATCTCGGATGTTTGCAGGCCAGAGGTGGGCAGCCACTGGCCTTGCTGTGATCTGAAACTTGTACAGGGAGCCACAGAGACAGCACTGGCATGTAAACTGACACTGTAGTGGCTGTGGGAAATCTGTTCAATATATCCAGGTGACTCCCTGGGTCCCTGCACCAACCAACATGCGTATTACCAGAGGCTCTTCTAGTTGCGGAGTCTTATGGGCAACTGACAGGCAGCCAGAGGCCTTAAGGAGCACTGGACCTTCTGCTAAACCGCCCCAGACCCTGGTACTGGGGATAACTGGACCACAGCCTACAGCATTGTCTCTTCCATTTACCTATAGATCCACCATAGGCAGCAACCACCTGAGAATAGCTTTGTAGCTTGCACCAGGTAGCCCCAAGCAATCAAAGGCAGTGGCTGACCTAGGCCTACTGGAGAGCCCCTCCCAAGGGGCCACAAAACCAACGCACCTGGAGGCTGGCATTAGATCACAACAGAGCAACTCCTGATTGGCCCATAAGTGGTATACACAAAGGGCAGTCTCAACAAGTACACAAGCCTGCTAGGACAAATCCCATTCAGTGGGATCAGCCCCCTACACAGTAACTTTTACCCAGTGGGAGCAGCCAATTCCCACAATTAGCCTGAGTGTTAATCCCATCCACTGATGTACTAGCACCAATAAAGGCTTAGCCACAATAGCAGATCACACACAACCCACACAAAGATCACATCCAGAGCCCCCGGCAAAGGTGATCAGGAAGAGTGTGCCACTGGGACACACAGGACACCTTCCACATAAGGCCATCTGGCCTAGGCTGAGAAATGAAACAAATCTTCCTAACACATAGAAATAAATGAACACAGAGAGGCTAATAAAATGAGAAAACGAAACATGCCACAAATGAAACAGCAGAAGAAAACTCAGAAAATAAGCTAAATGAAATGGAGGCAAGCAACCTACCAGAGACAAAATTCAAAATAATGGTTATAAGGATGCTCAATGAACTTAGGGGGAGAATGGATGAGCTCAATGAGACCTCAACAGAAAGATAGCAAGTATAAAAAATAACATAGAAACCATTAAAAAGACCCAGACAGAAATGAAGAATACAGTAACTGAAATGAAGAATACACTAGAAGGATTCAACAGTAGATTGGACAAAGAAGAAGATCAAATCACTGAACTGGAAGACAAAATAGCAGAAAACACCTAATTAGAACAGCAAAAAGAAAAAAGAATTTGAAAAAATGAGGATAATTTAAGAGACCTCTGGGACAACATGAAATAATAATATCTGTATCATAGGAGTGCCAGAAGGAGAAGAGAGAGAGCAAGGGATTGAGAATCTATTTGAAGAAACAATGACAGCAAACTTCCCTACCTGGCAAAGGAATTAGACATACAAGTCCAGGACGCACAAAAAGTCCCAAACAAGAAGAATTCAAACAGATCCACACCAAGACACAACATAATTAAAATACCAAAGGTCAAAGACAAAGAGAGAATCTTAAAAGCAGCAAGAGAAAGGCAGCTACTTACTTAGAAGGGTATTCTCATGAGAATGTCTGCTGATGTTTAACAGAAACTTCACAGGTCAAAAGAGACGGGCAAGAAATATTCGAAGTTGTAAAAAACAAGAATCTACCATCGCAAATACTCTACCCAGCAAGGCTTTCAATTAAAATAGAAAGTGAGAAAAAGAGCTTCCCAATGAATTCAATTCAGTAGCAGGATACAAAATTAATATTTGGAAGTCAGTTGCATTTTTATACACCAATGATGAACTCCCAGAAAGAGAAATTAAGAACATAATTTTGTTTACAATAGCATTGAGAATAATAAAATACTTAGGATTCAAATTAACCAAGGAGGTAAAAGACCTGTTCTCAGAAAATTGTCATCAAAAAAAAAAAGAAATTGAAGAAGATACAAATAAATGGAAGCATATACAGTGCTCATGGGTAGGAAGAATCAACATCATTAAAGTGGCCATACTACCCAAAAGCAATCTGTAGATTCAGTGTAATCCCAATTATATCAAAATACCAATGGCATTTTTTCAGAGAGCTAGAACGAATAACCCTAAAATTTCTATGAAACCATAAAAGATCCTGAATAGTCATGGCAATGTTGAGAAAGAAGAATAAAATTGAAGGTATCACACTACCTGATATTAAACTATACCACAAGTCTACAGTAATCAAAACAGCATGGTACTGGTGTAAAAACAGATACAGTACTCAATGGAACAGAATAGAGAGCGCAGAAATAAATCCACATCTATACGCTCATTTAACATATGACAAAGGAGGCGAGAATATATAATGGGGTAAAGACAGTCTGTTCGATAAATGGTGTTGGGAAAACTGGACAGCTACATGCGAAAAATGAACTGGACTACCTTCTTACACCGTATACAAGATTAGACTCAAAATAGATTAAAGACTTCAATGGAAGACCTGAAACAATAAAACTTCTAGAAGAAACCATAGGCAGTAATCTCTCTGATATTGCTACTAGTAATTTCTTTTTAGATATACCTTCTCGGGCAAGGGAAACAAAAGAAAAAATAAACAAACTAAAAAGTTTTTGCACTAAAAAGATTTTGCACAGCAAAGGAAACCATTAACAAAACAAAAAGAGAGTCTACTGAATGGGAGAAGATATTTGGGTATGATACATCTGAGAAAAGGTTAATATTCATAATATATAAAGAACTCATACAACTCAACAACAAAAAAACAAACAATGCAATTAAAAAATGAGCAGAAGACCTGAATAGATATTTCTCCAAAGAGGAAATACAGATGGCCAGTAGACATATGAAAAGATGCTTGAGGTCACTAATCGTCAGAGAAATGCAAATTAGAACCACAATGAGATATCACTTCACAACTGTCAAAATGGCTATCATTAATAAACCAAAGAACAGAAAGTATTGGTGAGGATATGGAGGGACGGGAACCCTCATACACTGTTGGTAGGACTGCAAATTGGTACAGCCACTCTGGAAAACAGTCTGGAGTTTCCTCAGAAAGTTAAAAGTGGATCTACTTTTTGACCCAGCAATTGCACTTCTGGGTATTTATCCAAATAAAACCAAAACAATAATTCGTAAAGATCCATGCATATCTATGTTCATGGCAGCACAATTTACAATGGCCAAGATATGGAAGCAACCTAAATGCTCATCAACGGATGACTGGATAAAAAAATCATGGTTCATATATACAATGGACTATTGTCCAGCCATTAAAAAAAATGAAATCCTACCATTTGCGATGACATAGATGGACCTAGAGGTTATTATGCTGAGTGAAATAAGTTAGACAGAGAAAGATAAATGCCATATTATTTCACTTATATGCAGAATCTAAGAGAAAAAAAACTAATCGAAAACAGACTCACGAATACAGAGGACAATCTGGTGATGGCCAGAGATGGGGTGGTGCTGGGAGAATAGAGTGATGGGTTAAAGAAGTACAAATTAGTAGTTGATAGATGGTCATGGGGATGGGGAGCACGGCATAGGGAGTGCAGTCAGCAGTAATGTAATGCCTGTGTGTAGAGCCAGAGGGAAGATAGAGTAATCAGGGAGATTGTTTCATAAATTATATTCATGTCTAAGCAATGTACTGTATTCTTAAAACTAATAATAAAATAAAATGGAAAAAAAAGTGAAAGAAAAAAGGGTCCACTGGACCCTGATGGTTAAAACAGGAAGGAGAGGGAGGCAGAAGAGGAGGTCAGAGTGATGGGAAGTCATAAGGACTCAACCCATTGCTGGCTTTGAAGATGGAGGAAAAGGGCATGAGCCAAGGAGTAGGGGCAGCCCCTAGAAGCTGTAAAGGCAACAAAATAGATCCTCCCCTACCTCCTCCAGAAAGGAACACAGCCCTGCCAACACCTTGATTTTAGTCCAGTGAGACCCACATCACACTTCTTACCCCTCAAACTGGAAGACGGTAAGTCTATTTCATTTTAAGCCTTTAAGTGCGTGGTCATTTGTTACAGCAGCAACAGAAAACTAATACGGGAGCACGAAAGGAGTCTGATACCACATGAGGATTGGGAACAAGACAGAAGGAAATTCAGATGTCGTCTATGGCAGGGGCTTAAGGATGGAAATAGTTGCTGGAGGTTCCTTCTGTGATGTGCTCATCTATAGGAGACAGGAGGGCATGCGTTTTGTTTAAAAATTGTCTAGGAATGAACAAAAGGATTCAGAAGCTTTGTGGATGAGCTCTTGATAATAATGCATCAGAGCAGGCTGTGACAGCCCAGAGAACCGAACTGAAACCAACTGCGACATTTCAAAGGAGGAAATCAATGTCGTGGGCAACCGTGGTGTCTGAAGGGGTTAACTATGCTGCCTGGGTGTGCCTACTCTTTTTTTCTTTCTGTGGATTAGTGAATGTGCTGGAAATCACTTATGAATGAAGAATAATGAACATGATCTAATTGTCATAATTGTGGCTATTTGTTTCTAACTGTTAAGACTGATTCTTTCCCCCCTGTACATCCTGATGTAAATAGCAGGAGAAAAATACTATTCACCACACTAGTACAAAACATCTAACTAGCTTAAATTGCTCTGAATAGGAAATCTAGAAATAATAACTTGGCTATAAAAATCCAGTCACTTCCCATCAGATAGAATTACTAGTATTCAGAGAATACATACATGTGCAATAAATTAGATAAAAATCCTTATATATTTAGTTTGATGAAAATGGTCAATAAAAAAGTATTGTCCTAAGTTTTCTTGGTTAAAATATTCTCAAGCCAGTTAAAACAATTCAAAACTCAGAAAATTGTGTTTCCCCCCTCAACGCTTACAAATCCTTTGGCAGTAAAATTGAAAAAGAACAAAGAATAAGTAATTCTAATAACTTGGCAAATAGCTCAGACTTACAAAAAGGCAACATAAAGTTATATTCCTTTCAATTTATCCAATAGCCTATCAGATAATATATGCTATTTGTCCAAATATACTTAGTCATGGGGTAAAAACAACAACAACAAAATTCTTAGTTCTCCAACTGATCTTTTAGCTATACAATACAAAACACTCAGATAATTTCAAAAACCGAAACGACTCCTTAATAACTTACTGCATTTCACAGTTTCCATCCAAAGGTTTGGCATTTCTGTTTGAAGTTGTATGTTAGATTCCCAAATGCAAAACCACCACGATTTTAGAGGTTAACTTACTCTCAGGAAAGCTGAAACAAGAATCTAGAAACAGTTCACCCACAGGTCTCTGCCCGTCCCGGAGAAGAATTCACGTTCGTTTTGGGTCACTACTACATCATGCTTTTAATTTCTTGTTTATTGTGAATAGTTCCGTTTTAGACTGATTTCCGAAAAGGATTATGGTCTTAATTCAGCTGGGCTGCCAAAAACTCTGTGCTCACATCACATGGTGACTTCTTTACAGTTTTTTGTTCCTTTGTCTCCCCGCCAATTCCTCAGCAGGGAGTGTGTAGTTGCAGATGGCTGGCTGGACATATCAAAACATTAGGAACTATCAAACCAAAAAGAATTTAGTCTTTCTCAATTCGTTTTTTCATGCAAGACCCTAATGGGAGAGTTAACCCCCAAAAACAATTTTTTAAAGAAAGGTAAATAAAGAGACAGTTCAGAGAAGAACAGAACAGAGAGACATGGTGGGGGTTAGGGGGAGATTTAAAAAAAAAAGGTAGCTGGAAGTATACCAATGAGGACGGAAAGTAACTGAAAACCTTCCACTGAAATTTAGTTCTTAAAACCCGGATCTAGAAAGATGGCAATGAAACACTGTGTTTTTTTCAGGGTGACAAAATGAACTCTGAATTTTCATCTGCATCTCAGTTGCATGGCATGCCCACTAACCACAGCATCTTTTTCGGGGTGCAAAATAGGTGTACCTTTAGAGGAATTTAATATAAAAATCACGTATACTCTCAAGACCCACAGGCTTGTTATTTCTGCAACAAGTCCCAGAAAACACGTAAGTCTCTCTGTAGGTAACCACTGGGTTTTCGTATGTCCTCTTTTCCATATTGTTAAGAAACATTTTTTAACAGGTAAGAAAGAGCTGCCTTTCTTTTTTTGAGCACTTTACGTAAGTTGAAGACAAGGCAGTTCCAAAACTTCTTGTAATCGTGACGCTTGTCTTTAGCTTGCAGTCAGTAAGACTAAGTTCCTCTGCATTATAATTACTTCCTGAACATGTAACTGGAGGGGAAACAGTGGGCTCTGCAATTCTTAAATCAAACAGACTCATCTGTGTCCCATCGTCCATGCAAATCGTGTGAAAGCTTCCTTACCTATGTCCCATCCCCTCAATATTCATTCAATCACGTTTCCTCTTTTGTTCATTATACGAGTCCACAAATTGCTCAGCAAACAGAGTAGAAGCAGATTGAACTCGTTAATGCATGAGATGGTCAAACCTAAAAAAAAAGAAAGAAAAGAAAAGAAAGACTTCTGATTGTTTCTGTCTGTTTGCTGTTTTCTGTAGAACGTACAAAACCATCACATTTCCTAACATCACCGGTGCTTTGTTCACAGGGAATATATAAGTTAGAAAATATTTTCAGTCACTTTTTTCCCCAGAACTTTGTATCCACGATAGAGCTCATGTGTTCTGGCCCTAAATCGGTTTCCAGACCCCTTTCTTTTCCTTCGATATGTTGGCCTCTCCCTTCACGTGTACAGCAAGCTGTACTGACTGCAAGCTAAAGACAAACGTCACGATTACAAGAAGTTTTGGAACTGCCTTGTCTTCGACTTACGTAAAGTGCTCAAAAAAAGAAAGGCAGCTCTTACCTGTTAAAAAATGTTTCTTAACAATATGGAAAAGAGGACATACGAAAACCCAGTGGTTACCTACAGAGAGACTTATGTGTTTTCTGGGACTTGTTGCAGAAATAACAAGCCTGTAGGTCTTGAGAGTATACGTGATTTTATATTAAATTGCTCTCCCATAAACTCGGCCCCACTAGTGCAAAGCAAGCCCACCCTCATTAATCTTCTTTGTCAGCATTTTCTTAAAGAAGTCATATGTCTTCGCTCTTCTAGATAAACTTTAGTGTCAGCTTGCCATTTAAAAAGAAATAGTCTTTGGGGGATTTCAAAAGTGGAATGGCACCGATTTTGCAGTGTAATGTACTTACTTAGCAGCCATGGATGGCACTTACTGTGTGCAGGTCACGCTCAAGCATTAACACATTTACATAACAATCTCATGAGGTAGGCTCCATTGTAATCACCCCCATTCTACAGATGAGAAAATGAGACCCAGAAAGTTTAAATTCACACGGCTGGTGAGTAGCAGAACCTGGGTTAAAACCATGACCATCATCATCAGTCTATGAGCTCAAATAAATGCTCTCTGTATATCTGTTCCTTGAATGGTTCTCACTTTACGTGCACACATTTACAATTCTCCTTGCCTTAGCTTCATGTATTTTGCAGCAATGTTCTCCGGTGCCAGCAGCCATGTAGATTTCATGTGATGGGCTTTGCATCAGGCTAGAACATTTCTCTTGGATTCCTTGCTGGCTACTGCCCCGAGTACTTGGCACCACGGGGCTTGTGTGCAGCCTTTGACACCGTGCATGCAAACACAACCACCTGATTTGTAAAGAGAATACAGGGGCTGAGCAGCCGGGTAGAGAGGGAAGCTGAGAATGTCTGCTCAGTACCCAGAGATTTTTCTGGATGAGAAAAGGATGAGATTTGCTTCTCATCCTTTCTCAGACCCAGCTGCACTGCCTGCATTTAGGTTTTATCAGATACTTCCCCCAAATTGCTCTTTGTTCCTTAAAAATATAACAAATAAATTCTATTTGATTCTGTTTTATGGTTTTGTTATTTTTTGGGGTGGGGGGGACTTGAAACATCCTTTGTGTGATGTGTACATTTTTATTTGCAGTTGCATTTCTCAGGTATATTTTGGACAACCTCTATTATCTGCTTATACAGGACGTTGCTCGAAACAGTATAATTTTCTTTTTTTCACCTAGTCTGCAAATCTTTTACTTTCCATGACAGAATGTAGGTCCCTAGGATAACCAATCCACTTCATCCAGTCATCTGATTTTATAGTTTCTAAATTAAGTTTTTCCTGTGGTCTTTCATTTCTCCATTTCCACACTGATCATGTTTTTTCTCTGTTCCTTTTTTTCTTTTTAAGGTTTCCGCAGTCCTTTTCTCTTCCTCTCATCTGGAAAGTTAGAACTTTCTGGTATTTTATTTTACTGGTGATCGCCCTTAAATGTTGACAAATATATCTGAACGTATGTTACTCTGGCAATGTAAAAAAAAACAAAACTATATTTCTACCTATTTTCCTTCCGTGATGTGCTATGTATGTGCCTTCATCCCATCCCTTATAAGTTAAGTGTGTCAGCATATTTGGCCCTGAAACCTTAGCTCTACTCCCTTCTAGCTTTGCTAGTAAGGGTAAGAGACCTATCTTGGAAGCCTCAGTTTCCTCACCTGTAAGATACAGAGTCTCCAACAGGGTCATTCAGGATTTAAAAATTTAGAATTTGGGAGTAGTGTAGGGATTAAAGAAAAAATACACATATAGTATTTAGCACAGTACCAAGCAATGAGTGAGCGCTCAATAAATCCTAGTGATTACACTCCGTCGTCTTGCCCAAACTGGAAATTATAATTACTAATCTAATTGATTGAAAAATTGATAAAAATTACTACCACCTTGATTACTTAGCATATATTTCTTTGATTACTTGTAACGTCAAGCATATTTTAATATAACTGATAAATTATCTGACTAATAAATCTGTCCGTTTTCTCCACCTATATTTCTGTTACTCTGTTATTCCAGGTTTTTGTTTTTGTTTTTGACCCTGACTGAAAGTGCCCTAAAGCATTCACTTTAAAAATAATGTTACTTCCTTCTCGCTTCTAGTGTTGATGAGAAGAATGCTTATATAACTTTGATTCTCATTAGTTTGAGGTATTTTATTTTTCCACTAGGATATTTTAGGATTTTTTTCTTTAACCAGAAGTACATGAAATTTCATGACAATGTGCTTTGGTGTAGCTTTTGTTTTTGTTTTTTTCTTTGTTCTACATGGCACTTTGTGGTCACTTGCGATCAAAAAACTTGTTGTTTTTTAAGTTCTGAGAAATTTTCAGCTAACACTTTGGTCAAATACTGCCTTCCTTCTAATCTTTCTATTCTTTCCCTGGAAGTTTATCAGGTAATTGAAATCTATTGTCCTTGTCTTACTTTTCACTTACATACCATCTTGACACTGGAAAACAATCCATTTGCACACCAGGTACAAACGATCTTGCCAACATATAACTTTTATAATGTCATTCTCATTGCCGCCCCCACAGTATCCTGGATTCTCTGCAGAAACACAGAAGACGTTTTATCATCTGGGCCTTGCTTCTCTCTCCAGGTTTCCTTTGCTTTAACACTTCCTCCAACTCCAGTCGTATTTAGATATGATTAAATGAATGCACCACGCTCTCATTTACCTCCATCTGCTCTCCTGGAATCAACCCCTCCTCTCAACTGGCTTTCATGTGATGACAATATCTGTCTGCCTAATCCTTACTTGTCCTGCAGGGCTCAGGTCTGACCTCTCCTCTCTAATGACCTCCCTGGCTTTCCTTCCTTGTGGTTCAGATGTGGCTTCCAGGGTCTCCCATAGCACACTATAGTTATTGCTAGCATAGTATGCACCTCACTATATTTTGAACTAATTATCATCTCTCTCCCACCATAGATTGTAAACTACTGAGGACATACTACAGAAACTTGACCTCTGTGCACTCCATGGAGTCTGGGATGTGAAAGTTGCTCAAAACATTTATTTTGAATTTTAAAGGTATAATGTTGACTGTGAGGTAGGGAAACAAAACAAAACAAAACAAAAACAAAAGTCAGAAAAAAATCATTTATTTTTTCTAGAAGCCTGGTTATGAAATAAAAGTTATGGTTGGGTGGTAGCCAAAATGAGTTGTTTTGGTCAAGGGTAGGTTTTTCGTTTGTTTGTTTGTTTGTTTTTAGAAGAGGAAGGAAAATAAAAATAACAAAAATACAAGAGAAATTAAATAACAGATGGAATATTGCTTTTTTTTTTTTTTTTGGTTAGGGGAATAAGAAGGGATTGGACCAGAACCACACGAAAGACAGCCTTAAAATAGAGAAGGAGAGTTTCTTTGTCTCTCTCTCTCTCTCTCTCACACACACACACACACACACAAGAGATGAAAGTGAGAACTGAGAAAATTTTGAAATATGACAACATGAAGTAAAGATTTGACCTCCAAGAGTTAAGATATTTTTCTGTGAAGTAGGAAGTGAATTCTAAGGACAGACCAACAGTCATGCTTGGCCACTGAGGAGAATGTTAGAAGTCTGGAAATAGCTGGCAGGAGAATGAAAGGCTTTTATTTACCTTAGGCAGGTGAGGAACACTCCAGTCCCGCTGAAAGCTCTGCTGAGGTAGGTGGTTCTCCTTAAAACAAAGGGAAAATCTGAGACATTCGTCTCTGATAAAATCATATTTTCAAAAGTCATTTATTGCTGACTAAAATCATTGGTGGATCAATAAAAGTATCAATGGCTACCAAAAGTGATAAATGCTGAATTACTTACAGACTCAAATATGCTTAAAATGAGCAAGAAAGAAAAAGCATAGTTATCAAATGGGTTGAGTTACTCAAACTAGCATCAGCATGAGTGGCAGGCACAATGACAAAAATGGCAATTCAAAAAGTTGACATATGTATTGTCAAATTTTGTGACATTTTTACTATTGCATTCTTTTTACAAAAGGCAATTTGCCTAATGCATAATGAAATATGGCTTAATATTGTTACTTATATTCACCAATTTAAAATTTATGAAGTCAAGTCATTGCGTCTACACAGGTTTCTCCCTTTTCCTTGCTTTATATAAGCCTAACTGTTAAGTCTGGAGCTCCTTGAACATCATCATCAATTATAAGGACATCATTACAAGCTAGGGGTGGATTTACAGATGTGGCACACAGCCCATTGGGCTTGAAAGAACTAAGCAATACTGTCATTGAATCGTCACCATATTTTTGGTTACTAATCTTTTCTTTGTTTTTCAGATATTTGATTGAATCTATATATCTTAAATTTTGCATGAGCTTTTTTCTTCATAGAAATTATTTGCTATTATATAAGCTCAGATGCTCAGCCTTTTTGTAAACTATCCAATGAGAACTTCAAACAAAATTGTATCCTATCACCTAGAAGTCTTATTTACAATATACAACTATTACTCTTCTACACCCATTCCAGGAGTAATTTTTTGCAAGTTTTCTGGTTCACTTTGTGTAAAACTTAAAAAGCTGAACAAGATGTTGGGTTAGTTACCTGTCAATTGATCATTTGCACCAAAATAGCACACAGTGACTAAGAATCGATCTACCATATGACCCAGCAATCCCTCTACTGGGTATTTACCCCAAAGACTTGAAAAGCCATATCCAAAAAGATATTTGCACACCGATGTTCACAGCAGCATTATTCACAGTGGCCAGGACATGCAAGCAAGCGAAGTGTCCTACGATGGATGACTGGCTAAAGAAGATGTGGTACATATATACAATGAAATATTACTCAGCCATAAGAAGAGATAAAACACTGCCATTTGCAACAACATGGATAGACTTTGAGATAATCATATTAAGCAAAATAAGCCAGACAGAAAAAGTTGAAAATCACATGATATCACTTATATGTGGGATATAAACCTAAAAGCAACAAATGAACAGGACAAACAAACAGAGACTCATGGACATGGACTATAGATTAGTCGTTACCAGAGAGTAGGGGGTGGAGGGAGGAGGGAGATAGACAGGGTAAAGAGGGGTCAAATATATGGTGACAGAAAGAAATCTAACTATAGGAGGTAAACATGCAGTGTAAATATATATATGTGCCTTATTGTTAAAGTGTACCACTGAAACTTATTGGATTTCATTAACCAATTTCACCATAAAAAAATAAATATTTTAAAAAATAGCACACAGTGTGATTTTAAAAGACAATCACAAGATTTCTACCAATTGTCAGACAGTGCTGATCTGATTGCTCCCTCAAAAAAGTGGTTGAATAAAATATAACAAAAATAGAGATCAAATTTTAAAAAATATATAAACATCCAGATGCCAGAAACGAAGCAAGAAGACAAAGCTAAAATGATTGCTAGTTTAAGCCTGTGAATTTTGGAGTGGTTTGGCAAAGGCTGATTGATGAACCAGCTAAAATGTAATCCACATACAAGGATAAAATAGTCACATCTTTAAACAAAATACAGGTTTCTCTTTTATAGATAACTCTGAAAGAACTACTAATAAATATCCCTCAGGAAGAAGGAAGTTGAACCCAAAAGGTAGTTCTTGGGTGATGGAAATTAATAAATGTATTGGTAAACTAAATAAATATTGACCATGTAAAGTATGATGACAATGACTGTTTTGTGTATTAAACACGACGTGGGAACTAAAATATCAAACAGCAATTATATGAGAGAAGAAAGAGGTGTGATCAGAGCTAAGGTTCCTAGAAATCTTGGAGTTCAGAAAGAGGAAAGAAATACTGAGGAACTTTTAAAAGTTCACTCTCTAATATGGTGCCCACTAGCTGATTTCTAATGGGTTAAGTTTGAATTCATTAGAAATCGACACAATTCAAAATCCGGTTCCTTCACCTCTGGCACGTGAAGGGCTCGGCATCTCTCTCTTCTCAACAACAAGAAAAAGCGAAGCAAACTGAAAATCGATGACGTACTTGGAACCATCGGAGACTGAGGTTTCAGGGCAAACCACAGTCCTGAGATCTGGAATAACGAGCTTACAAAGGCATTGAGAGACCTACTGTTTTTGTAATTCAGACAATGGCCTGTGTTTATTCAAGTTCCCACTCAAATATGGCTTTCTTACATATAAGAGCTGGTGTCATTCCCAGATGTGGAATATGCGTTTCCCCAAATCAAAATAAACTAAGCAAAAGTCAGACTCCTTGGATGGTCCTAAGGAAGGGTAGTGAAAGCAGGTTATTTTTGGTGGCTTGCAGAATATCTCAGCTGGCTTCCTTTTCAAGACAATAGAGAAGAAAGTGTTTGAAAAAACAGTAACTGAGCACAAGTCTTCTTTAGCATGCTGTATTTTTTTTTTTTTTTTGGTGCGGTTGAAACCATGTCCAGAACTGCTGAGGCTATGGGTGGTCCCTTTATTTAAGCTTCAACAGTCTACCGTTAGTCTCCATGAGCTTTAAGCCTCTTTTATGGGTCACAGAGGGTTACTATTCAGATAATTCACTGGCACCAGCACTCAGTGCTTCAGCTTTTAACATGTCGATAATTAAAGTGGTAATCTCTTTTTCATACCAGGTACAGTAAGTCCTCAATATAGTAAGTTGTTGATAGGTCCTGAGACTTTAAATGAAAGGACTATAATGAAACCAGTTTTACCATAGGCTAATCGATACACACAAGAGTGAAGTTTCTATAGCATCTCAACAATGTTATAATGACATTGAACAAAACTATATTAATTGAGGGCCTGCTATGTTATATATTGTTTTAAATTTTCTGTGTGAGTTTGGGCGGTTCTATTGGTTCCCATTTCATGTGTCAAATTAGGACTGGCCAAAGGGCAGACTTTCGTGCCTTCTGTTTATAGTATTAGGTAAGGGAAGCAATCTCTAGTCTGATATAAGATCCATTCCAGTAGTACATTCAGGTAAAGGAGATCTGACCACCTCATGTAAACTTTGTTCAAAAATCCCAACTTTCATCTCATCTTTCTCCCTAACCCCATCAACTTTTGCATCTCCATACCCTCTCAATCTAAATTTAGCTGCCATTAAGGCTTCACCAGCAGGTTTCAAATCATAGTGCACTGGGCTCTTATGTCAAGGAGACCCAGAAAAGTCCTTCCCCTCACACTCTAACCTGACCATTTTATCAACACATATGCATATGGCCTTGGTTTATTATGTAATAAAGGGTATGATAAAGGATTCAGACGGATAACCAGATAAAGAGATATGTAGGGTGAGGTCCAGAAAGGTCTCAAACACAAGAGCCTTTGTACCTGTGGAGTTAGGATGCACCCCTACCCCCAGCACATGAACATGTTCACCAACCCAGAAGCTCTCTGAATCCAGTACTTTTGATATTTTATGGAGACCATCAAGTAGGCATGATGAGATATTAACTCAATGTTCAACTCTTCTCTCCTCTCTGAGAATGGGAAGTGAAGCTAAGAGTATCAGGTTTCTAATCTTGCCTTGGTCATCCTGGTGACTGGCCCTGTTCCAGGAGCCACCAGAGGCATCTCATTAGAACAAAAGTTATTCCTATCACCCAACAAATTCCAAGAGATTTAGGAGCTCTGTGTCAGATGCTCCTATTTCTCAGGAAATGACAAGGGTTTTAGGAGCTGTGTGTCAGGAATCAGGGACAAAGACGAAATAGTACAAGGAACCAGGAGCAGAGACATATGTATTTCTTTCATACAAGTGACTACAGAGAACCACAACCACAGCCAAGATCAGCTTACCTGGAGCAGACTTACCTCAGCTTACCTAGAGCCATTAGCTGATAGGAACGAACACTTACGTGGTAATTTCGATAAATTGCTGGGAGCTGAGCATGGACGAGGTGATAGTGAGCCGCTCCTGGAGTCACTGGTGTGAAGGGGGCCAGAAGCAGGCGGGGTAAGTGGAGGAAGGTGCTGGAAGGGCACACCTGCTGACAGAGCTCTAGAACCAAGACAGAGGACAAGCGAGGAACTATTCTGACTTCTCTCTTCTTCCACCCTTGCATTTCTGGTTGCTACTTCCTATTGGGTTGCTCAGTCCCCATAGGAAGATTTGTTGCTTGAGTTTTAGAAGTAATTTAAATAAATTCGACTCTCACTATGAGTTCACTTTTATAGGACACTAAAGACTCCTAAATAAATAATAAACTATAGATCATTTATCATAGATTTTGGAATGCTCCAGATATAATTAAGATGTATGTAAAATATACAGATAAAATATTTAATTGTATTAAAACCTTATAAAATAGATAAGAAAAAAGATTAAAGCACAAAAATAAATGAATAAAGAATACAAATAACACAAAATGAAATGCAAACATATGAAGCTTCAATCTCACTGTAAGTTTAAAAGTAAAGTAAAACAATTTCAATATCATATCAGCAAATATGCACATATATCTAATTAGGAAATTATATGTACAATAATGATTCTAACTCTATAAAGAATGCAATAAAGAAAGATGAAAATAGTTAAATATTTTTGGTATGGAGAAATTATAGTCATTCTCTTATTCAACTTTATTCAATTTCTGTATTTTTCCCCATTATACAAATTTCCTTCAGTGAGCATAACAATTTTTTTAAAGTTATAGAACATATCACCAAAAAAGCAGCAGGAATACTGCTTGGTTTTCAAAATTTTTTTCTGGTGATAGTCAAAATGAAATATCTATTGCTTAAGGAAAAAAATATGTAAAGCTGACAAAATTTTAAAAATGATTACAAAAGACGTATGTGAGCCTGTGTGCATGTGTATGTGTGTGTGTGTGTGTGTGTGTATACACACACATGCATACACTTATATAAGATAAATAACTGTAAATGGTGATGAGGGATTAGCACCCCCTGTCAATCCCTGTTAATATGTTAAACTTAATTTAACATATTCAAAATATAAAAAATCTGAAAAAAATGCTGCTATGACTCCATTTTCAAAAGGTGTATTCGAACTGCTTTTCCAATGCATGCGCTTGTTCATTTGTGAGCCAAGGGTCTCCTAACCCTGGGAATTTCAAGAAGATTTCTGAAAAGCTTTCAGAGGAAGACTCTTGGGTTGTATTTGGGAGTTAAAGCAAACTTATGAGCCTGATGTTATCACAAAATAGTGTTAGCAATCGCAGAGCTTCTGGCTGTGGAAGACATCCCTTGCATACTTCACCAAGGGAATTTTTTAGTAAATGTCATATTTTAAGAATCGTGCTTCAAAAAAGTTCCAAATTTGTAGTTTTACTTCCTCAACACCCAATGCCTAGCTCTTCAATAACTTCATTAATACTCTGTAGTGCTTTTATCACAGATGTTCTATCACCCCTAAATTTGAGGGGAGGAAGTCTATGGCCATGCCACCCTGAACAAGCCAGATCCCATCTGATCTTGGAAGCTAAGCAGGGTTGGGCCTGGTTAGTACTTGGGTGGGAAACCACCTAAGAAGACCAGGTGCTGTAGGCGTAAAAAACAAAAAATAAAGGATTGTAAGCTGACAAGGTCCTTGCAATCTGTGAAGTCAACCAAGGGTGCCTCGCATAAATAAATAAGTAAGTAAGTAAGTAAGTAAGTAAATAAATAAATAGATGTGAGGGGGAGAATAATTTAAAATTTATTCATTTATTGACTAAAATATACAAAATATATCTAATATTGATGTTAACAATTTTTAAAATTATACATAATGCACATTATCACATATAACGTAAGCTTATATGACATCAACGAGAAATGATTAGGCCTGAGGTTTTATGGGTCGTCTGAATGAGAGAGGAGTTTCCATTTCATGGTTGTATTAACCTCTTCATCAAAATCTCCCGCCTCCTGCTCCTTAGAAAGCTCTACGAATACCTAGACAAGAGACAGAAAAGAAGGAAAAAAATTATCAAGTTGTTGTCTTCCAAATAAACAGGAAAAATACTTGTCACTTTCACGTAAAATTTACAGAGATGACACAAAACCATCAAAGTTGACTCACCTTCTCCAATGTGCACTGAGAGAGGCTGTATTCTTCCAGGTTAAAGTTATGTTTTACTGGGGGGAAAAAAAAAGGACTAGTAGTAGATGCTTACAATTTATTACCAAGAATTTTTTTAAAGTCATACAAGATAAAAATGCAACTCATTAATATAGATAGCATACAGAGCTGAATAAACACTTGCTAGAAGAATGAAATAATGAAAAGTCAGTGAGTTAAATACATATCGAACCGACCTTGATTTTAGAACTTTGTCATATCACATTTTGACGATATGTGTTTCATTACTTAGTATATGTGTTTTGGGGAGATATATAAGTTCCTGAGGAACTGTATAACTGACTGATACATTCTGGCACGTGAGGAAGACTTCGATCTCACTCCATTCCCTTTAAAGGGACTTCCGTGTGATTGTGCTCCAGCCAGTCCACATTCCGTACCAGCTCTCTGGTGGGCTTCCCCAGCAGGAGTCTACACAAGAGTGGCCACCAGCTTTACATATTCATGTGTCTGCAGTTCACTAGTTACACACTGAGAATGTTCTAAGTGGGGGAGCCACCCTGAGGTGCCAGGGAGCTGTAAAGAAACAGCTGTAAAGAAACAGCAAATCGAAAAACTCCTGCCTTTGTGTAGTTTGCATTCTAGTGGGAAGAATACGGGCATCAAATAAGTAAGCACTTAAATATATACCAAAGTAAATGACGATAGCTACTACGGAGAAAAAGGAAATCAGGTAAGGAAAACAGGAAGTGCTGGGTGCTCTTTGACAAGACGGCTACAGTAACAAGATAATAACCGAGCAGAAACCTGAAAGCAGTGAGGAAGCAGCTTGGATATTCAGGAAAGAGACTTCCGGGAAGAAGGAGTAGCACGTGCAAAGTCCTGAGGCAGGACTGTGCATGTCTGATAGCATTTAGGATGAGCCTGGAAGTCTGGGCGTCGAGAGTGGAAGGTGAAGCCAGAGATTTATATGACCTCAAGCACCATGAGCCAGGCGCCATTCTAGGCTCTTTCTTTACAAATGAGCTCACTGAACCCTCCTAATAACCCTGCCAAGTGGGCACGGATGTCATCCTTTGTTTTAGAGATGAGCCAACTAGACATGCAGGGATTGAGTGATTAACTTTGTCCAACGCCTCCTCGCTAGTAAGCAGCAATGCAGGGATAGGAACCAGAGAGGCTGGTGCTGCAGTCTGAGCTCTTGGCCACCATGCTGTGTTCAGAAATTCCACCGTGATGGTCTGCTGCTGGGAATGACCCAGTTAAAAGTGGAAAAATGATGCCGAAAAGAGGAAACGGGCCATTTCAAGTGGCAAGAAGAGTTAGGCACAAATGCGGGGAATGGCCTTAGCGGAAGACTCAGATAATTCACGTGTCATTAACAGGAAGGCGGAACACGCAGCACAGACGCAGGGAGGTTTCCTGTTGCCTTTATTTTATCACTGAAATAAAAAGCAAGGGCATCAACTGAGGGAGAAAAGCAGGTAGCAGATGGATAGGTAAGAAGAGGATGACGTTATAATTTAGGGCGCTTGGTGTGAACGGACTGTGCCCACGTAAGCAAGGCAGACGGGACGAAAGGCTTAATGTCACGAATTCAGTCAACCTAGTCGAGCACAATGCTGTGTTTTCTGCAGCTTCCAGCTGCTCTGGAAACTAACCTGTTTCCCGAGGGTTGGATTAACCAAAATTGGAATTAAATCCTACCATTATCTACCATTAGAATTCTTAAAATCATATCCTACAGGGCCTATCTTTAAACATTTATCACACGATTATCTCCCATTAAATTATGACCTAAGTCTGAATTAATTCTTTATAAGTTTTATTTTAAAATGATCATTCTTACCTGCCTCTAATTTGTGAAAGGCCTGAGAAAGAGGGTGAACATCCGCCACGGGCAGTTTATAGGTCAAGAAGGAAGAATACCTGGGAATGGGAAAATGTAATATTTGACCCTGAGTTTCAAGGGGGAAAAATGACCATCAAAATAAATATTGGTACTTTCAACAATTTTTTGAAATAAAAGTAATGCAAGTTAATGTATGGCTTACATATGAAATAAATGAAATAATTTATCAATGGACAATTCTTAAAATGGCATTGGCAGCTGGCTGTTGGAAATAGTTCTCCAAGAAATAATCCAGCATAATTAAATTCATGCTTGGTTTATGTAAACCTTTTTCTTGTTGAACTCAGATATTCTGAATTAATCCCTTTGATTAGTTCAAATAAGGTTGGGACTAATCTTAATTTAATACTCATCTTTGTCACCAGAAAGCTAAGGAACGAGAGATATGAGTTTGGGAGAGAGGGATATAATAGTAGAGGAATTCGAAATGCTTTAACTAAAAACTTCTCTGACCTCTTGAGGAGAGAAGAGCCAAGACTGATTTTTGGCATCTTGTTTCCACGTGCTACTTCTGGCTGTATGACCTCATGTCCTATTCTCAGTTCCTTCCCGAACGGAAGTTTGATGCTCCCAGGTGGCCCTGGAGCTGCCCAGCCCTGCAGGACTGGCCCTCTTTGGTCCAGCCCCTGCCCCCAGCCTTATCATTCATGATCTTCCCACCTATATCAAAACTGTTTCTCGGATTTGTGATGCCGAAGGTCTAGGAACAGGACTAAATTATATGCCCTGGTACATTCGTTAGATGATGCCATTATATTTATACTGTGCTAAAATGGAAACAGTAGTTTTATGTTCTGCTTCTTTGGGTTACTTATCCACCCAAGTAATTGCAAATTCAGTTTCTGCTCAACCTCTTTGCCTTTCTGCCATTAACACACATATATACACAGACACACACATACATATATGCAATGTCGCATACACACAATAATACACACACACACACACACACACATACACATTACACACACACCTTTCTAGTCTCCATTTTGAAGCATGAAAACTTCATTAAAGGAAGACTCTGATTATCTCAGCTGCTATTTGGTTTCTATGTGCGGGATCAACCTTAAATAGTTATTTCTTTTAAATTATTAATATTTACATCTTTTAAATATTTACAGGGAGGCCCAGGGAGGGTACCACAGGCTTGACTGCAGTCTCATTTGGGTTCAAGTCATCATAAATTCCTTCTCCGCAACTTTCTCAAGTCTCCCCCCTGAGAACTGAGGTCAGCCTTGGATGGCTGAGGACACCCACGTAGGGTGTTCCCAGGCTTCCCTGGGGAACACAGCTTCCTGTGTAGCTCCCAAATCACATAATCTGGAAGATTCAACAAGTCAATTTTTAAGATCCCTAACTTTTATTATGAAGTCAAATCACCCCAACGTTCTCATAGTGCAGAAAAGGAACCACTGAGTGGGTAAAGCCAATAGGTTTCTCCATGATCAAAAGATCCTTTTACCTTTCCTGCTGTGCAGCCTGTGGGAAAAGCTTCAGAATCTCAGTGTGCACCAAATTCACTTGAGAAGTTTCTTTCACTTTTAGTTCTAGATTGTAATCCTTGCCAAGTTTGCTTTTCAGGTGCTGGATGGAGCCAATGCATCTGTGGGCAAGAAGGAAGCCATGTTGGAACAAATATTGTCCCTGAAATTTTTTAGGTTATTCACAAATTTCAAATGTATAGGATAGGGCGTCTCTGAGGGAGCTGAGAGGAAGAACTCCAGTTGCTATGGTGATTGTGTCCTTTTCACAGGGAATCTCACGTCGAAGGTCAAGTGCAGGCTCTGGTAAGCTACCCACCTCAGTCGTCCAGATACCATGATGGCGAGGCGGTCACAAATGGCCTCGGCCTCAGCCAGGTAATGGGTCGTCAGGAGGGCCCCCTTCTCTGTGTTTTTAATGGCTGTCTGGATCATCTGCCTGAAGTGAGCCCAAAATCAGCACCATTAAGAAAAAAAAAGCATAGGAAAAAAGGAGATGGAGGGGAAATTTTATAGACAAAATACAGTTTATAAATCGTATTTAGATCCCGATTCAAAAACAAAACGGGGAATGTAACTATTGACTAGCTTTTTGATAACATAAAGGAAAATTTTTAATATTTTTAGGTGTGCTAATGGTATTCTCATTATTTAAAAACACCTTCTATATCTTTTGTAGAAACTAACTGAAATATTTCCACATAAAAGACATGCTGCCTAGTATTTGCTTCAAAATAATTAGGGAGTGGAGAAAAGAGGTGGGTGGAGGTACAGATGAAGAAAGATTGACCTTATATGGATAACTGTTAAAACTAGATGATGGGCATAATGGGTTCATAAATGATTTCTTTACATTTGTATAAGATTCCTACAACGAAGTTCTTTTTAAAAGCTGGAAAAATATCGGACAGTCACAAATATGAAACCAGACTGAAGGATTTTATAAGTCCAAATGGAAAGTCCTAGATATGAAAGTAAAACAAATTTAAAAACTAAGAATAACTGAATAAAAAAATTGACAGACTAGGTAAAAGGGAGAAAAAAGAAAATGGGGAAATTGTGTCAGTAATTTCTAAGGAAACAGAGACATCTCAATAATTAAAGACAAAATAAAACACAGCCCACATTGCGAGATCTAAAACAAAATACTTAGAGGTTTTTTGTTTTGCTTTTTAAAAATACGAATACCACATGAATATGATGCATTATTAGAGAATCTATTTGTTAAATATTTGTTTTCCTAATAATATGGATTATCTCCACTAAGCTGGGAACCAATGCATTTGACTTGTAAGGTCACTTTAAAAATGCAACTTTTACATCAAGCTTATACTTCTGGCTCTAAGAGTTATAATTCTCACCACATCTGCTGCTGTCCTGCTGGATCCATGGTTGTAGATGGTTCATCCAGAAGGAGGATAGATGAATTTCCCAGGATGCTCAGCACAAAACTCAACTGCAATGCAGAGAAACAGCCCTATATTTGCTGCCACCACCACGTCTGCCCTCAGAATAATGTCACGCCCCATGCATACCTTTCTAGTGGTTCCTGCCGTTAATTTCTGCGCTGGAACATTCAGTTGTTCATGCAGTTTGAAAGAATCCACCAATCTGATGGAAAACAAGATAAGATCAGGTTGAGAGAGGATTTAGGGAAAATGTCATTGCACAGAGGAGAAACAGCATCAAAGGGAAGCTTGGTGCTACTGTTCTCAAAACTCGTCATGCCAACGACCAAAGGATAAAAACACTTTATTTTGGGACCTGAAAGATTTTTCGTCTCATAAAACATTTTTAAAAATAACTAGAATTCCGAATTTGGAACTGAAATGGATGATTATTCATTCACTTGTCAATTATTTTACACAATTATTTTTTTAAAGATCTTTCCATCAGGGATGTAAGAAACAGCTCTTGTCCCCCTTCCCCGCTCTACTACTGACACCATCTGAAAAGGTGGAGACATCACTTCTACTGTCTATTCTTTATTAGTGAATTCATCATCAACGTACAGCCTCCCTGCCTTTGGACACGAAGGAATCACATGACCTCTCTGTACCGTGAAATGGCGACCGTGGCGTCCGCTTTCCTCAGGCCTTTCACAGCTGCAAACACCTCCAGATGTTCCCTCACCGTCAGGCTGGGCCACAGCGCGTTCTCCTGAGGACAGTACCCCAGGAACTTGACCATGCCGTCTCCCTGATTATTCGAAACTGAACAACATCCTTTCAATTCCACCTAAGAAAGTAAACTGGTTTAGAAATGCATGTGGTCTTGTCTCCCATCGTGCAATTATTCAAGAAACTGGCATACGGCTAATAAATGCCAACATTTTTTGAGCATCAGGAAATATTATAAAAATTGCTTCTTATATTTCTTATTAAAAACTATTTAAACTACTAAAAGTACAGTCTGACAAAGATATAACCTATGTTTATCATGAAATTTCTATTTTAGGAGTGGAAACTGTTTCTTCATTTTTCCCTACCTCTCCAGCTGTTGGCTTCGTGATTCCAGATATCATTCTAATAGATGAACTTTTACCAGCGCCATTGGGTCCTAGCAATCCCAGTATTTCACCTGAAAGAGAATCACTGTCAATATCGGAAGTGAAATATCGATTAATGTAAAACTGTTCCTTCAATAATCTTCTTCAATAACTCCTCAGTGCCATTTAAAATTATAACATATATGCAATCTATGTCACCAAAACATGTCATTTAATGCCTACAATTATGTAAAATGTTAGTGAAAAGCTTACGGATTTGATGTCAATACATCTGTCCTTTATTTTCCAGATTACTTTTTTAAATGAAAAATGAGCCCAGGTTGTTTTCTGTAGTAGATGATTAATGTGCTGAGTACAGAGATAAGTGATTCCTAAACTTGGGAAGTCAGGGACGTTTTTCTCCATCCGAAATTCCACCACCTGTGTCTAAGCCACCATGATCTTTCCTCTGAACTGATATAAAAGCCTCTTAACTAGTCCACAATCCAAATTTATGAACAAACGATAGCCAATGTGTATATTTTTCAAAATATGAATTAAATGGTGATGAATCGCTGGCTAAAAACCCTCCCGTAGCATTCCAACGACTTGGTACAAAATCTAAACTCTTTGCTGCATTTCACAAAGCTGTACCCAATCTGGCGCTGCTGGCTTCTCTGACTCCTCGCCCTCCCCCCGCCCCCCCGCGGCCCCCCACTGCCTCCTCTGCCTGCGGTGCTCTTTCCTCTTCATGCTCACTTAGTTGGCTCCCTCTATCACCGGGGTCACGGCTTAACTGTCGATGTTCAAGGGCAGCCTTCCCTAACCCGAAGAGAATGCAGCCCCAAGTCACACACTTCATTTCGCATATTTGAATGTTCCACATAAGACTTGCCTATGTGACCTCTAATAACTTCTTTGATAAGTTATTTTTGTTTATTGACCCCTCTTAGGCTATAAAATCCATGGGGAGGGAAACTTGCTTATTTCTTTCGTAATTATTTTTTTCAGAGCCTAAAACAGTCCTTGGAACACTCAAATAATATTTGTAGAATGAACGGATGCTTCAGCAGGTACGATAGTGCCTGTAACACAGATGTTCAGTGGGTGTTTGTAAAATTAATGGTGAATAAAAAGGTGATTCTTCCTAACCTTTCTTAACACAGAAGGAGATATTTCTTGCTGCTATTTTCTTCTTCCTCTTTGAAAAGCAATTTTTCTTCTGGCCTGCATACTCTTTGTGTAGACAGCTAGCAATTACGATGGGTTTCTGGAATAGATGACAACGTGATTTTCCTTTTAAACTTCAGAGACTTTATATTCCTATGTTCTCCCTGCTGGAACCTTTGATGCCCTATGTCATAAACCAAACCACATTCTGAGTTGAGGGTAATCCTATTGCTTGTTTCGAATGTCACATGCGTTCACTGCTGTTTCCTGCTTCTAAATGGAGTGAGAGAAACAGTGTAATTTCATGGAAGCCAACTCATTGCCTTCCTAGAAGTATCTAATCTCACAGCAACGTCACAACGTATAAGTCAAATAAAAGAATAACCCTTCAAATCTTAACCTCTATTTAGGATTTTACAATGTATCTCACATAAATTTCTAAACTCCTGAAACTTTGGGTTCTGAAACTATAGCTCTACTTATTGAAGTTCATTTTTGTCAAAAGGAAAATAGAACCATTATGTTTTGCCTTCTTCGATTTTCCAGGACACTCCAAAGAAGTGCCTGCATATTTAAGAATTACGAAGTTGTGCCAAACTCCAAACTTTTAAAACGAAAACCAGCACATCGACCTCTATTCTTGATGGATCCTGAACAGTTCCATTAACAAGCACTCTGCCACTTGGTTCTCTACCTCCTCCATGTTTGAAGTGGTCAGGGCGGTTGCCGTTCTTATTCTTTCTGCTTGGACATCTTCATCTTCATCGACAGGTTCTTCTGGATTCGGCCGAGCCTCTCTCCTTGGAGGGGAAATTCTGTGGAGAAAATGAAATGAGTGGCGTGTGATTTCCCTATTTGTCAAAGATGGACAGAAAAAAAATCAGCCTCCCTGTGATTTGACCACTGTCCTTTCCTTTCACTAAACTGGTGATGAGGGTAGCCCCGTGAGTGTTGCTGTGCTTTTGCCAAGAATTCTCATTCCAGTAGCCAGAATTTCTCAATGGCGTCGTCATTCTTTCAGTTAGCGTCTGCTGGCAAGTACTGCTGCTTCTTTAAAAAGCATGTCGCCTACATTTTCTCTGTTCACATTGAGCCTGTCTAATTACTCTCAACATTTGCTTTGGTATCTTTTGCTGCTGGCCCCGCTTGTGAGGCACTGTGCTGCTCTGCCCGTTTTATCCCATCTGTTCTAAGATGGATAATCATCTTGGATGGGGGCATGGCATATCTGAGTACTCATTAAATTTTTGAGGGACTGAAAGCTTTCCTTAGCTGGTTAATGTTGGAGCTCTGCCTGGGAGTCTTCTGTCCTGGCCCTAAGCCCACAATCCGCTGACCTTCATGAAAATCAGCATGCTGTTTACACTGTAGAGATAAATCTGTATTAACAGGTCGATAGTGCAGCCACTCTCTAGGAATATTAAAATGTCATATTAAGTATGAAATTAAGCTTTATCCCTACCTGAAAACAGGATCCTTTTGCATGATTTTCTGCCCACACTTTACTTCCATGCATCTTAGGACAAAAATGAATAGCAAAGCCTGAAGGTAAGGCTAGGAACAAAGGAAAACAAGAGTTATATTTAGGTGTAAGTTCACAGGTATTTAAACATTTGAATTAAACTGGTGGCCTTTTGTCTTTAGGTGAAATAGATGTGGATCATTTTTACAAATCGGGGAAGAAATCCAGCGAGACAGTGACAATCAGCTTAGTGGAACCTGCTTCCTTCTGCCTTCTTACAACTCACATGCAGTCTGCTGGCAAATTCTACCTGTTCTACCTTCAAAATTATCTGGAACCCAGTTAGTTCTCACCCCTGCCTGTGCTACCCCGACCTGGGCCCAGGTCATTAGAATTTCTCATTATAATATGTGACGCCTTGCTACCTGGTCTCCCTCCTCTCTCTTTGCTCCAAACGTCTATTTCAACACAGTTAGTAGAGCTACTCTTTCAAAACTAAGTCCTACCATATCACTTTGCTTAAAATCCTCCAATGACTCCTCAGGAACTCAAAGCAAAAGTCCTTATAGTGACCTGCACTTTACCCTGCTCCTTCTGCGACATTCTCGTACCACTCTCCTCTTCGGTCACTGCTACAACCAGACTGGCCTCTGGCCGACCCTGCAACAAGCCAGGGTTTCTCCTGACCCTCCCACTGGGATGCTCTTCTCTAAGCTGTCTTGACAGCTTGCTCCCCTGCCTCCTTCACATCTTTATTTCTCAGCCAGGCCTTCTCTGACCACCCATCTGACATGGTGTATATTATTTACTTAGTTTATTATCTGTCTCCTTTCACCAAACAATAAACTCCACGAGGGCAGGGACATCTTTCAATATTTGCTCCTATGTCTGGAAAACTACTGACACTTTATATTCAAAGACATTAGCTTTCTTCAGTCTAAATATATCAACATAATCATTTCCCCTTTCATTTTCATTATTTAACCTTTGCTTTTTAATCTCTAATTCAAAGGGTTTAAGTTATACTGCATCTGTATTTTGTACAAGCTGTCTCAAATTTGGAGGGGGCAGTGAACAGGATAAACATAAAACTAATTTTATATTAAATTTAATTAATTAAATATTAAATTTATATTGAATTTAATTTATAGATTTATACCATCCATTCATACATATAAAAATTAACTCTAGGATTTAGAATTGCGTATGAATGTACTTGTTTATTCTAAGACTATATTAAAAACACTTTTAAAGTTGGCACATTTCAGACAAGATTGAATAGTTATTATAGTAAGTGATAGCTATTTAAAAAAATAGGTAGTGAGTTAGAAAAACCTTCTTACTATTAGGCATACTAGAAAGTCAACTGCATTCAGGTCATAATTTGGATCTTGATATTTTGTTTGGTGCTCGAGGTCTCTCTACAAAGGCAAAAAAAAAAAGAAGTCTAAAAAAAAATTCATCAGCTTTATGATTTGCATTTAAATAATATGGGATTACATGTTGAATATTTCCCTGAAGTTTGATTCCACTTTGTGCCCTGGTAACAAGCAATTCTCTGCAGAGAAGAGAGGGGACCCCCCTACTCAACTCTAAATGTCTCTCATTGAGCAGGTAACATATGTCTGTCTCTTCCAATCCTTTTTTTTTT
>NW_024355990.1:9164575-9229483 GCF_902729225.1 Pteropus medius | reverse complement strand
TGCTGTGTTATTCTTTCTTCATCACTATTACATTCAGAAAGTAACTCATTCCTCCCAAATAATGTGTGACAGATCTAGGTTAATGTAGTTCACTTTACAAGATGGCTCATATTTTAGGAGTGAAATGTTTTTAATTAAGCAAAGGGATACATTTTCAATTGAGAATTCCAGGCATTGCTCTGCCAATGGAAATGTGTTTTTGCAGATGGAAGGCTTTCCCAGGTTCCCAAGAACACAACCAACTAGGGAAGCCCTCTACTTTCTTTAAAGCCACTTTGTTCAGCTGATGCAGGTGCCTAACAGTATGTTCCTGACTGAGCTCTTCTGCTCATCTGACTTTTTCTTTCCATTTGAATCATATTCCGTTTATTTAATGCCTTCTGGTCTTTTTTTGCTTTGATGCCTTTGCTTCCCCCTACAAGCATGCTTCCCTCCCCTGCCACTCTCTCACTAATTAATTCTTACTCATTCTTCAGGACTGTGTTTAAATATTGCTTTCCCTAGAAGAATTCTCTGACATTAGCTGTGCTTGGAACTCTGCTCCTCTCTTTTGCAACCTTTGAGCCCCCTGCACTGACTTGTTTGAGGTTGGTCTTTGCCTCCACTAAGCTCTGTGAAAGGAAGAACTGTGCTACCTTGTCCATCAGGTGTCCCTGATTACTAACACGGCACCTAACACAGAACAGTGTTTACTATATATTTTTGAATAAATGAATGATTGAATGAATGAATGGAATTGTACACGAGTGTATTCTTCACAATGAATAATGAATATCCATTAAACTAGACAACATTTTTCAATCTCACATTAGTTTAGAATTGCATTTAACAATGCTTATGTTTTACCAAGTGCATATGGCAAAGCTTTTTTAACAGATTTATTGAGGTTAAATTTTCATGCCATAAAATTCACCCATTTTAAGTGTACAATTCCAGGATTTTTAGTAAATTTACAGAGTTATGAGAGCATCACCACAATGCAACTTAAAACATTTCCATCACCCCATACCGACACCTCATATGCATTTGCTGTTACTCCCCATCCCATCTCCAGTCCCAGAAAACCCATAGCCTAATTTCTGTCTTTATAGAGTTAAGCAAAGCATTTTATTTATTTATTTTTTAATTTAAAATTTTTTTATTATTTTTAGGCGAGGCAATCCTTGGTTGACTTCACAGATTGCAAGGACCTTGTCAGCTTACAATCCCTTATTTTTTATTTTTTATGCCTACAGCACCTGGTCTTCCTAGGTGGTCTCCCATCCAAGTACTAACCAGGCCCAACCCTGTTTAGCTTCTGAGATCAGACGAGATCGGGCTTGTTCAGGGTGGCATGGCCGTAGACTAGGCAAAGCATTTTAATAGGTTGTATATTCAAAATTAATGAAGTAGTTGATAATATTTCTTACCTCTGCCAAGAAAACTAGAAATCCATTCAAGGTAAACGGGGGAAATAATACCATGCCAAAAATCAAGATGGGTAAGTTTAAATGACTTAAAATGATGTCAAAGAAGTTGGCTGAGATCTACAAGGCAAATTGAAATATATTACAATATATACTCAGTCCATTGATATTTGAGAAAATATTTAAGACATAGGTGTTCTTATGATATAAATCCAAATTTTCCTACCTGCAGACACACCCCTTTTTCAGAGAGAAGAGAAAGGATGAGCTTTGTTAATGAGAATATATGACCTTTAGCTCCCACACAGAAAATTCTTTGAAAAATCTGGAGATTTAGGTGAAAGCTAAAATGACCAGACTTCCTGAGGATGCTTTAAGTGCAATCTAACACAATAGGATAAAGAGAAAAATTACCTTTTTATAGCCAATGTAACAATATCGTTAATGTATAAAAACCTATATACATTGAAAAGTTATATGGTCGATTATAAAAAAAAAATCCATGCTGCCTCTCACCTAGACTAAAGCTTTTCTGTCATCCCCGCTCCATTATTTCCCCATTCCAAACAAATAACTTTTCTGAGATTGTGCATTCTGACTGTAATGGACTCATTTCTGTTAGATTACTGGTAAACGTGGGGGAGGAAATAAAGATAAATTTTTATTGTTCTAAGGATCACTTTTTCAGTCAACAAGTATGTATTGAGCACTTTATTGAAGCTTGCTTGGTCTTATTGTGTTAATTATAATAAAACTAGTAAAAATCATACTAAATTCACCGAATATTACACCAATGCCAGGCATTAAGAATTTAGCATGCATTGTTTAATCATCACAACAACTCTATCTTGTAGTTATTCTTCTTATCCTTCCCTTTATAAATGGAAATCTAGGGTCCAAAGACATTAAATAATATACTCGCTATACAGTTAGTGAGTGACAAAGCTGGAATTCAAAACTCTGTGTGGGTGTGACTGCCAAGTCTTTATGTCAGAAAGCGACACTGTTTTTGAGAAATTGTTATATAAGGGAATGTGTGGTTACTACCTGAATTTACAGTTTGGGGGGAATATGTAATCCACATATAAAAAACGATTGGGAATAGAACCAAATAACTTATAATCAAGTATTCAGTAAGAGCACAATAAACATTTTAGATGGCAAACCCAAAAGATTTTTCTCATTTTACAACAACCAATGCAATCCCTTTGCAAAGGTATTGCACAATTGCTCACGTTTACATATTTCTCTTCTCTTAGTTTCCATGACATCACACTTTTCTATTTTTTCTCTCATCTCATCTTTGACAGCTGTGAGTCCTTCAGTCCACTTAACTGACTCTACTTATCCTACCAGACCTCCAAGTTTCTACCTAGTGAGTTGGTCTTTTCTTTCTTTCTCATCCATTGGAACGAGACGGGATGTCGAAATGCAGCCAAGGAAATACTCCATGGTGCAGTGTGCTAAGATGTGCTCCTTCCTGAACCTCCACCACTGGGCTGAAGGAAGGGGACTGCCTTACCATATCCAGGGAGTGCCACAACTTGGAGATACAAAAGTCCATTGGACTCTAGAAAAAATTAACTCTTAACTGCGACTTCACTCAATGACAGGAAGACAATGCCTATCCTGTCATTCCAAATATACCCAAGGTCACAAAAGGACATCTGCCCTGACCATTAACATATGATACATTTTTATATATGATCCTGTGAGTTATAAAAAAAATGACCTCAGTCCTAAGACTTACACGATTTAAAGCTATACTAACTGCATGATGAAAGACCAATTTTCATTGTACATGTCCTCAATATATATTTTGAATGAAATTGTAAGTTCTTTGTATCAGGCATAAAGTTATTACAAACCGCTTGGGGTCTCTGTGAAGATGTATGATTTGGTCTACTAAAATCAAGATGTTGATCAACACAGACTTTAAGTTCGTATTGTCAATCTTGCTATCATCTTGTGTTTTTTGACATGAGGAATGACATAAGGTCTGAGACCTCAGTTTTGTTTCTGAGTCTGTCACTAGTTTTTGTGTGACCTTAAACAAGTTACTTAATCATTTTTCCCCTCTGTAAACTGAGGTGAATTATCCTAGATGATCTTGAAATGTTTTCAAATCTGACACCTCAATATTCCAAATGGAGCTTCTTTTCTATGGTATAAAAGTGAAATCAACAGACAAGTACACTAAAATGATAAATATGAAAAAAGAAAAACTCAAATTATAAACACATATACTGTAATACTATGATGTAATTATTTTTACATTTTTGAACAAAAAAATCTTTATTGTATAAAATTTACTTTGCCTCTGCAATACTGCCTTATTTTAATCCATAATAATTCAAAAATACTTTGCAGCAAAGGAAAAAAGACATCCAATCATATATGGATATATTTTGATTTGAAAAATAGTGTTTCAGCGTCACATGTTCGATTCTCTGCTGTGGTCCTTTACTTGCTATAGTTTGTGCGCCTCATACCTTAATCATCACATTAGTCCACAAACCTAATAGAAAAGGTGTTCTACATTATCATGGCTTTTTCTAGAAATAATAAAGTCAAATTTCTTCATTGTTCATATATACACTTGCAGCTGAGTAATTATGCAAGAGACATTCATCATGATAACACAGATTCTATTTCTCTTTCTACCATGTATTATAAGAACTTTGCCCGTATTAGGGAAAAGGTCTCCACCCTCTAAGCCAACAGATGAAAGCGATTGTTCTGAAAGATTATTGCGTATCAAGTTCTGGGAGGTCTGTCATATTCTGTCAAATTGATGCACTTTGAAAGGATTTGGCTGAGATAATTCTGTCCACATCGTTTTCCAACCCAAAACTTCACTACAGAGTCTATACCCATGAGATGAGCTCCTTACCTGCTCTGCTTTTCTGCCGAAAGCTGAAGGATAAGGGACTTGGAAATGGTTCTATTGTTGGTACTGAGTGCTCCCTTATCTCAGACATTATCAAATCTACGCAAATGGGATGAACTGTGAGTATCAGGTAAACCAGGGGCTGATTTTTCACATGACACAAAGCAGAAGTGCACTTATCTGGACGTGTATGTGCCCCAGCCTGGAATGGCTTCTATTTGAGAGCCAACACAAAGAGTGAAAAAGACATAAAGAAATAGGAACCATGACATTAGGCTGCTGATTACTTAGGACTGAAGGACAATAAGCATGAAGAGTGTCTATGAGAGAACTCATTAGGATATTTCTAGCCTCACTCAGGTTGTCAGTACAAGCCTGTCAACAGCTATATTGGCCAATAAGCCTGATATTGCTTGAAAATGAGCTCCAAAAAAGACTTCATTTAGAGTTGAAACTATTTGAAAACAGGAAGTATGGACACAAATTCTTTGTTCATCTTTGCTGGACATATACAAGTGTTGGCTGAAAAGAAATCAACTATTGGACTCTTCTACTGACATCTGTACTGCTCACCCAGCACCTGGGTTGGCATTGGTTAAAGGCAATAATCTGCTAACTGAACAAAAATGTTTTGACACACCAGGCCTTGGAAGACTCACAGCCAGTCTACCAAGTGAGGCATCTCTGTAGTTCTTTCTGTAACTTCTGTGCTTGGACTGAGTTGTGCTGATGGTAGTTAAGAGGGATAGCGATAGACACTACCTACTTCATACTGAGAAATACAATCTAGAGAAGCTAAATCAGAGTACTGTACACTGAGAAGGGATAAGTTAATAGTTAGCTGCTGACCTGAACAGTCTAAGACTAATTTCTTGCAGTCAGTGGGTGATGTCAGATGTATTTTCTTAGCAGATGGCCTCTTGTGGTTTCAGGAATCCCACTCCAAGAATTGGGAGCCGTGTTTGCAAGACAAACATTCAACCACCATTTGAGGATATCTGCTTAAAGGCACATCAGTGCTGGGATTAGGCACCCTGGGCATCTAGAGTCTTGGTAAACATTTCTATCCAAGTTTTCAGTAATCTTGGATTTTCAATAATCATTCATTCTTATTTACTAATACATTCTCTGCCACAGGAATAAAAATATCTTTGATGTCTGAAATTATTAGCATCTGTGGTTAAAAGACATCTTCTGAAAGACTGTAGAAATAGATTGTGGTGTTAAATATTATAAAGCTAATTTTTGTTCTAGTGTCTCCAGGAAGCCCTGTATTCTGAAGGATCCATAAGCTCAATAGTAGTGTCTTGAACTTCAGGTTATCTGTTGGGTACCCCATACACTCTCGTTAAAGGGTTCTACATAAATTCTGTAGGAATGTTACCAAATCAGTAACAAGCTACAGACCTTCTCCTTTTTTATGGAATAATTTTAAGGAATTACTTTTTCCATTGCTTAAGTCAAAAGTGACTATATTTAATGTTACATTGAAAGTTTAAAAAAGAACTCTATGTTTGTATTTACATATACTTACAAAAAAGAAGCAAAATGACCAAAGGCCACTATTTTTTCTCTTCTTGCGAAAAATAAATGATATTACATATGTCAAAAAGACAAGAGAAGCTGCATAACCAATCGAAATTACAACCTGAAAATAATATAAATAATAATAAAGTCAAAAAATGAAATATTAACTGACGAAAATATTAAATTATAAATAACTTGAAAATATTTTATTGTACATGCACTTTCCATGTTTTTTGAGTTATGACAAAATAAAAGTGAAAATATCTTGATTGGTTATACATCAAATGTGAAAATTTATCATGAATTACTTTATAAGATATTGTCTATGTAATACGTTACTTACCAGTGCAAACACTATTCGACTTGTGATATAAATGTTCGCCATGTTTGCTATGCAGAAAATTAAATACATTAAAAAGAGAATAAGAATGAAGAGGTTAATATCCACCAGTGCCTGTCCACACCAGTAAGCAGAAGGGTACAGGCCTGAAATCCATAGCTGGGATTTAGCTCTCTTCTGATGAAAAAACACAGGATATACATAGATTCGATTAAAATCCAAATCCAAAACAAACAAGTTGGAAGATATTTCGAACACAAATCTAATCTAAGCTAGAGCTTTTAAAAGCTTCTACTAATTTTAATTACACATACACTGTTCAGGAACCTGAGTACTAGAGAGCCACTTCCATAAAGGTGACCACTTTGAACATGAGCATTGTTTTATTTGGTAGGTTAGATTCACAATGCCCATTTAACTCATGCATCATACAAAGAAGAGCAGATCTCACAATTGCCAAGGAATCTCCTTCAAAAGACATATTATTTTGTGACCTGAAGGATAATACATTCCCTATTCTCCAAATATGTGCTGGGAGAGTTATTGGCTCAGAATGGTGAAGGATGACCTCATATAAATCTTATTTAACTGTTTGCCTTGGATAATGGACACAATCAAATACAAATATAACAACAACAACAACAAAAACTGTGTTCCCCACAGTAGAAAGTCTTAGATCTGGTCTTTGACTTCAACATCAATGATTTCTTCTTTGTGGTTAGGAAATAATGAGTTGAGAGCTTTATAATATCCCTCTTTGAAGGTTTAGATTAACTTGAATTCCTGTAAAATTATTATACTTTTCTTGTAATTTTGAAGTGAAAAGTTGTGTTTTTAGAAGTAAATTTTCTGACTTGACAGAAATAATACTAAATTAAACATACATTTAACACATACCATTTAACATACAATTACTGAAGTAGCTAAAGTTTCTTTTTTTTTTTTTTTGTCCCCCTTTTCTTACTTTGTAATCGCTGACACTGCTCATGGCGATGTAAGGAGAAACGCTGCACAGAGTGAGAAGTAAAAACAAGGAGGCTTCTGGCAGCCCTGTCCAGAAAAATACATAATTCTGCAAACATAAAAGGTACTTTAAACTAGTGAATTAAAACAAAATTAAATAAATACAGAAAACCATAAAGAAATGTGCTTTTTGAAATATCGAAGAATCAAAATAAAAGTGTACATCTAGTTCATCAAAATCTATGCATGGAGGTGGGAGAGGGGAAATGATTTCTGATCATGAGGCTTCAACTCCTAGTGGAAAAAAAGAGAAATAAAAAACTCAGGACCCACTTCAGGGTATATATGAAAAAGAATTGGAAGCAGTGAGTCTCAAAGAGGTATCTGCCCACACATGTTTACAGCAGCGCTGTTCACAATACTCAAGAGGTGGAAGCAACCTAAGTGTCCATGGACAAATAAATGGATGAACAAAATGTAGCAGACACATACACGGACTAGTATTCAGCCTTGAAAAGGAATAAAATCCTGGCACATACTACAACATGGATGAACTCTGAGGACAACTGTCCACTTTGAGGATAGTTACAAAAATACAAATGCTATATGATTGCCCTTATATGAGGTATTAAAAGTAGTCTGATTTTGTAAAAACAGAAAGTAAAATGGTGACTGCCAGGGTCCGGGGAAGGAAGTAATGAAGAGTTCTTATTTAATTGGTGTAGAGTTTTAGTTCTACAAGATGAAAAAGTTCTGGAGATCTGTTTTCACAACAATGTGAATATACTTGACATTTCTGAACTATACACTTAGAAGTGGTTAAGACGGTAAATTTTATATTTTGTGTTTTTTTACCACAACACAAAAAATAATAAATCAGGAATTACAGCCCTAGAGAAACAGATTATTCAGGCCTGAATGGCGTGCCTTTCTCGGCATACCTCGTGTGGACACATAAAGACTTTGGCAGCTGGGGGGATGTGCTCTGAAGCACAGACATAAAAAGACAAGTCGATGCCACTGAGCCCATCTTCAAGGAGATGAACTTTATACCAACCCCAATTCGTGTCTGCCTGAGGCTCGGCTCAACCTCATGTAGGGCACAGGACTGCCTCCTGTGCAGTAGCCCGTCTCAAAACAATTCCACAATTCTTAAACTTTACTTAAGGCTTTGGAGGCTATATCTAGAAAATTTTCACCAGGTGGGGAAATGCATACTGTCTTCGTAAAGAGGGCTGAGAGAAGAATCTGTGTGCCTCTGGGGGTGCTAAGAGTAACCACAGGGCCTTGGTTTGCTTCGATCTTGAACAAACAGGTGATGACACGAAGACACTAAAGGACCAAGAGGGGGTAACATCTATCTCTTTCTACTACCAGCTGGTTCCACTTTCTTGAGAGTTCCCTTTAGAGACCTGCACTCTTGAACCATCCCTATTCTGATGGTCAGTGGTGGCTTCAACCCACAAAAGTATACGTCCATCGCTGACCTCTGCAGTATAGTCCATACATCTGCTCTTGTGTGTACCCCCAGCACCACTAATGCAATGCAGCCAAAACTGAACTGGATCCCTTTGTCACAAAATAGGCTTCCCTTTTCAAAAGCTCCATTTCTAGTCCTGTTTCCTGCTCTTCCAACCTCCTGGTTTGAAAGAGTTGGAGTCAGCTGTGAGATCCCTCTTGGGTATCGATTAGGCTCTAACCAGAAAACCATAACCACTTTCAATACTTAAAATAGAGTGAAATTAATCATGCAATGGTTACAGGGGTGGAAAGAGCAGAGACGGCAACAAGGATGATGAAGTGAGATGCCACTGTCATTTCTGGGTTGGAGGGATGAAGGAAGGAAGCGATGTGACTAGAGCTCAGGTGCAGGATCCTTTTGCTCTCCTGGATCCTGCCACTGCCTCCAGTTTTCTAAATCCACACTAGAGCCAGCTGACAAAGAATCCTGAAAATGCGGCCTGTGTGTATCAGACACACTTGTAATGTGGAGCAACTATGGGTAGGTGAAGGAATTCATCAGAAAGCATATAGCCCAAGAACTGGCAAATTCTCTTTTGTATCAGTCAATCTACTACCTATTTAGTCAAGGAAGGGTCTGCCAACAAATTATATTAGATTTATAAGATAAGACTATAAAGCAGGGTTACAAGTGCTCTTGATTTCCAATTCAGTGTACATACACACACACACACACACACACAAGCACACACACTCTCACTCTCTCTAACAAACTCCTGCAATCAAGTAAGTATTAGAAGATTCCCTGGGAGGTTATGACATAATATGGAAAAGTATTCCCCTATGAGAATTTTCTGATCATAATGAGAAATAATCTGTTTAAAATGTTAGGCAAAAATTAATTTTTTAGGATTAACAATTAATTATAAATATTTAGAAGTTAAAATGGAAAACACAGGTTGGTTGTCAAATTCCTAATTGTTTGGAATGAGTAAATACAATACTTACAAAAGGATATGAGCCTCTCTCAGTTCGAATATATTGTGTATGATTAAACATTCGAAGTAACCCATTGCTGATGATATTCATAAGAATAGGAAAACAGTGCAGTCTCTTGGTATTGCATACGACTGAAAATCTATAATCCTGCAAACAAAACACAGACAAATAAAACAATGTTAATTCTAAACCATTAAAGAAGTAAATGGTTTTATATGTAAGATCCTAACGGTGCCACATTCTAGTTGTGTGACCATCTTCAAGTTAAATGACCTCTGAGCTTCAGCATCCTTATCTGTAAAAGGGTATAATAAATGGGTTGTTAAACAGTTTAAATAAGATAATGTATATCAGGCCATAGCACAGCGGATGGCACAGTCAGCAATGTAAAATTTATTAATATTACTAATTTTAGATAAGGAAATTTCAGTTGATGGGATTCAAAACGTGGCCCTAATATAATGCTGTCAGTTTACAGTGAGCAAACAAAGGAACAATGATTTTCTAGATAGGAGAGAAGCATGGGATTTATAAAATGTTCATAGTTATACTGCCAATGAATCATTTTCACCCTTTCTAAGACGATGTTTATGTTCTTCATGTTTATGAAAATATTCATGCATTCATCAAGAGGCTCAATAATGTTTAAGTATTACCAATAGTTTATATAATAAATATCTTAGATACGTAACAAGTAAAACAACAGCTAAGCAATGTAGTTTCTCCCAGTTGGCACGAAGAGATTATTTAGTTTAGGTAGAACTGAATTCAATGATACATCTTCAAAGGCTTTTGTTTTTCATTTCCCTTCTGGCAAGAAATGAAGAGACAGTTTCATTTAAATTTATTCCCTGCTTTTCGCTGGAATTTAAGTAAGACTCAGAGTATACTTGTGATTAGGATGTATTTTCAAAGTCTTGTTTCTGGAAGGATCTTTATTGCTTGCTTATGTTCTTTATTCAAATTGAAACTTGTTAAGACAGTAGGCTGAGAACACTTTCCTCGGAGACTTCAGGTGGCTATTATAGTATTTAATATATTTTCTCAATATATAAGAAGATTGTTTGGATAGTTAGCCATTGAATAGGATCCCTTAAATTCATAATTATATTGGTTGGTAACTATAAATTTTAATATTTTATTAAGTCTGACTAATGCAATTATATTTAGCTACTTTCAAATGTAAAATTCATCTAATTCAAAGGTTAAGATAGAAAATGTTTTATAAAAACTTATTCAAACTTCACAGATTATTTAATAATGACCCAAAATGTTTTCGAGTGAAGTTGCTGTATACCAGCTGGGTTGACTTTTTACAGTTTTAAAACAGCTAAAATGTAGAACTTTATTAATTTTTTCATAAAAGCAAAAACAAGAAGCAAGAGACAAATATACCTTCTGTTCACCAGAAACTATGATAGCTCCATTGTATGACAGGTCATCAGTGCTATTTCTATTTTTGAAGTTATCTACTTCCAAAAGTATATTTTGATGCTTCACTGACTGTATAAAATCTTCAATATTTGATTCTAGAATGAAATCAACAGAGGCCATATAAAGCGAGAACACGTCATTTTTTAAAAAAATAAACCACAATTTAAAGGTAATATTTATAGTATGTAAAGGGATGTCATTTCGGGCATCACAATAACACTGGCCCACGAAAGAGAACCTACTCGGTCATCTTCTATTTATTGAATCTTACTCTGTGATGAGTTAGCTTTATGATATGGTTTAATGCAAGTTAACATGTAACCATTAAGACTAGATAATTCTATTTTATGACCCCTTGTTAAAAAAATACATTTGAACTCAATCATTTGTGGCAATATACAATAATAATATGAGAAGCACTTCAAATTGGCTAGCCTAAAATGGCCAATAATAACACTCTTCTTGCTCTCTTATTTTTCAAATAACAGAAAAGTAAATATATGTAGGTGTATGCATAAAATATGAGTGTATTTTACATCTATTTTATATTTTTACATATATATTACATGCATATATATTACATAAATATATTTTTTCTTAGGAAATGAAAAATGAAGAGTGCCACTATCAGACAAAGGTTTTTGATATGTGCCTGAAGAAGAAAGCAGATGAGATTGTTTGACAGAGAAATAAGAGCTGAGAAAAACCCCTAGCCCAGCACACATGGGCACAAACAACCGTTAAGGTAAAACCAGTTTCCAGGATCTCTACTTGAGAGTGCACAAAGTCAAGGTGGGTAGATAGGTTCTGCAGCCACGGCCATGACCATCAACTGGTTAACCACGCCTGGAACAAGGAGGCCACGGGCCCCTCTCCATGGTCCACACAGAGCAGGTGGATGCTGCAAGTCCCTAAATTCAGGATACAAGTCCCTAAATTCACTTTCCAAGAGAGATTATTTGGGCAAAACAGCATGGCAAGACCTCTAGTAACTCCAGACAATTAAAAGGACAGGATGTAATGGAAAAAGGAAAAAGAATTCTAGGTTTTTCTCATTTGGACTTTGAAGTGTGAGTCCAAACTAGGAACAGAGAGGGTTCTAGCATCAGAAGAACAGGAAGAAGCCCCAGATGAATTAGGATTCCCACATTCACCTGGGCAAACAGGAATCCTCCAATTTAAAGATGAACATCTTACCAACGATCATCCGATTTTGAGACAAAAGGAACAAGATGGCATAGAAGCTCCAAAAATAAATCACAGAATAACTAACAACTGAGTATAGAGAAGAAAAAAAAAAAAGTAACACAAGCGTACGGTTCTCAGAGTACCTAGAGAGGAAAACACCTACATGAGGAAACAACAGGCAGAAGGGTAAAGAGGCAATTCTAGATCTCGGAAATCAAATATACAACTAGAAGCACTTTCCGGTTTAAGGTAGTAGAATGAATAAAATTTACTTTCTGACATCCAAATGGAAAACAAGAAGAAGAATGAGAAACAGAAATGAAAAGACCACCTTGGTTTAAAGAGGAGACACCTATAACCCCGCGTCACAAATATCTATGAAAATCAGAGTGGGTGGCAGAACTCTTCAAGAGACGACTCCTACTCTGAATATTTTTGTAACATTGCAGGCAGAAACATAAAAAAGCTTCTCCTTTGAAGTTAAATAAGCAGTAGGTGTAAGCAGTTAGACTAAAGCAATTGCTAATCTTTTAGGAGAACAGGAGCACAGGTACCAAAATGTCTTAGGAAATCTTCCTAAGTCCTGCTGGAGGCCTACAATGTCAATCAGTGTGCGTAATATTTAGGGTATAGGTTAGGCTATCATAACAGAGATCTCAAAATTGAGTGGTTCAACCAATACAGAAGTTTGTTTCTCTCTCACATACTAGCTCAGGGTCATCAGGTAGATAAGCAGCTCTACTTGATCAGGTTATGTCGTGACCCAGACCCTTCTATCTTGTCCCACCATCCCCATAATCTCTAAAATCAGAGCAAATATGCACAGTTCTTCAGAAACTGATTTCTATACATGAAGTCTAAATACACATTTTCTTCTCTTACAATTTGTTCCCCCCACCTACATAAAAATAACTTATTTCTGGGTTTAAATTTTCTTTTTCTGTTCACCTGTATTATTGATGATCAACAGGCTGGTAAGAGAGTCTTGAGGAAGTTGTCCCGGAGAGAGGAAATACAATTCAGGTTTAAATTCCCAATCACTCCTTTGAACTAACACAGCATCATATATTGTTTCCACAATCAAAGGGAACAGTGAAATTCCAAATACCAATAGTCTACCAATAAAGAAAAAGCACCATATGAGTCTACAGCAATTTTATTTATTCAGTCAGACATTTCATAAATATCTGTTGAGTACCAACTCTGATGGTAAGTGCTAAAGTTTTGAAAGTCATACCTTAGCATGCCATACAGTACTAAAAGGCATTGCTATACAAACACCAGGCTAGCAAACAAACTGTGAAAACTAAACAGACCTGTGTATACATATGGCTACTGAAGTGCTAATGCACAGGCATGTCCTGACAGTAAAATCCAGTGCTGCATTTATCCATCCTCTGGCAGGAAGGTCGGGTATTAAATTCTGGTTTAAATTATCTTCTGGTTTAACCCTTTCTTGAAACTCCCTATCTAACAAAAACACAATGCCCTGATACTCACAGGGTCCGAAGCGCTTTCTTTCCACGTTTTAACTTTAAGAAACGGAGCCGTGCTATTGCACAGACCTGCATTCTCCAGAGTTCCAAGTCACTCACAGCCTTCCGCATTTCAGGGAAAGAAGAGGAAGCTGGCTCCATTTCATGTAGGCTTTCTGTGTCTCTTCTCATCTCTGCTTGTTCAAAATCTGTATCATTACACATGCATCATTAATGCTGTCCTTGGGTCATCACAGTTTTCTCTTTTTAGTAATATTAAAAATCATTTTAGAATGTTGTGGTTACAAAACAAATGATATAAGCAAAAATTATGTTTATCATATCCACATTCAATAAACTCAGTGATAAAATACACTGAATTTATACCAAAAGAAGAATTTAGTAAAGGGTCATCTTATTATGTCCAGTCTTTGAAAAGGCATAGGAAGTCTCATATATAACACTATCTGAGGGATTTCAAGAAATCTTCTCCATAAGAATAGTCAGTCACTGATGCCTAAATGTCTACTATTAAGCTATCAGTAAATTAGAACAACAGGTAAAAGACTACCGACTCTGAAACCACCAGACCTGTACCTGATTGCCAAATACATGACTTACAAATGGCATAATTTGAGGCAAATTACTTAACTGCTCTTAGGTCTGATTTTCTCATATGTAAATGGTGCCAATGACACTTGGAGAATGGTCATTGTAGGAAGGCAATGCAGTATATCCACACATTGATTAAAGTGTCTGGTATAAACGCTCCATAAATGACAGTTTTTACTATTATCATCCACTAAAAAACACAGGAGATGAGTCTAAGCATTTCTTCCATTTAGACCTTAGTGGAATTTTGTATTGCACAAGCTAAGACTTCATGACCTTGATGGAGAGCCTTTCACATCCTCAAATTATGCAAGAAGCAGTGAGCATCTGAGAATAGGAGAAAACTACTAAAGTAGGAAGCAAATAGTTTCCAAAGAGAAATGTGGTATATTCCAAGAAGGGATCTGTGCTCAGACCAGTAATGATGTTAGCAAGCCATGACAGCCCTTCTCAAACAGCAAAGTCAAATGTGGAATTAGTCACTTTCTTTAGTGTGAATGATGTGTAAGATGTTATAAATACTAAATTGACACATGGTACTTTTGGAAAATGGTTGTATATGACTATACAAATGGATTTACCTTGCTCCACAGTTGATTTTCCTTCCACTTTCATGAACACTTCATTCAGAGTTGACGTGGAAATGTCATAACTCACCACACCCTGGCCAGAACCCTTATCAAGATCACTGAAAAGGTCTACGGTGACAGATAGGAATAGATACATTTAAAATACCACATCGATAACTTAACCTAGAAAAAGATCACTTAAAAGATGACGCAGAATATTGTTCAGAAAATTTATGTCTTTGCAGTATCAGAGTAAGCAAAAGCAAACTTTCACTGGAACGCTCTCCCTCCCTGAAATAAATACATCGGACCTCTCCCTCTATCCTCAAATCATCTGCAGTCTATCATCTAATCTCAGCTCATGAACTTCCTATAAGCTTCTTGAGGAAATAAGAGCAGTCAGAAAGAGCACCATCATCTCACTGCCACACCACAAGTCAACGTGTACTTCTACCCGTATTCTGGGTCTTCCTTCTATAGAGGTGGAAGACTTGTAGCTGCTTTTACCAAAGGTTATCTCTTTGACATGTGTTCTGAATTCTATCCCCTTTGGGCATCTTGAGAACTTTCCAAAGTCATCTGTTCTCTCTCCCTAGCTCTGTCCCTCCCACCCCCCGCCCCCTCTCTCTGCAACTCAGACATTCAAAGCTGTTAACTATTCCCTCCTACTAGAAACATTTTCTTCCTTGAGTTAATAAGAACATATTCTCCTGTATTTCCTTCATCAGGACTCTTGATTTCTACCACCTCTGACTCTTCCTCTACTTTCTCCCGAGGGCCCAGTACTAGATCGCTTTCTGTCTCCATACACTCTAATCCCATGCCTTTGCATTAAATCCATCTATATGCTAATAATTCTCAAATTCAATTCTCACTTTGTTCTCTGATTTCCAAAATCTTAAACCATCTATATCCTTGGCTATTTGACAACTCCACTTAGAAGTTTAAAAGTATCTCAAAGTCAATATTTCCAAAATAGGACGTTAACTCCTTCTTCTCCATTCTACCCAACTGTTCTTCCCATCATTTCAAAGTAAATGACACCACTTTCTAGCCAGTGATTCAAGCCAAAATTCTAGAAGTTCTCTTTGCTTGTTCACTTTTCCTCATGCTCCACAGACTGGCCATCAGCCAGATTCTTTAGATTTATCTCCAAATATGATTCAAATCCACCCACTTTCATTCCTCTTTCAACTGGTACTATGGTAGCTCAATGACCATCATCTTTCATCTACACCTCTGAAATGATCAGACGGCTGGTATCCCAGGGTGCACTCTTGTTCCTCTATAGCCAGAGTGGCCTTTTATATCCAGAGAATGAAAATATAAGTCACATCACATCAATTCCCCATTTAATGACTTTTGGTGGTTTCTCAATACTTTAAAAAAAAATTCAAAGACCACACCGCAGCCTCTAAAGCTCTACATGAGTGGGTCTCGATCTTCCTTACAGCCTTACCCCATCCCCACTTGCCACTGTCCTCCCTCACTCACCGACTCCAGACACTCCCTTTTCCCCTCTGCTCGGAATGCTTTTGAGCATTTTCTTCTTATGGCATTCTGACTCTTTTCATATAAACTCCAACCTGACATCAGTCATCTCTCTAATCCATAATGTCTTGTTTATTATTTCATTACAGAACTAACACCATTGGTTTATTGCATGCATCTGCTTCTCCCGCCCAGTGCAATGTAGGTTCTATATGGGTAGGAACTCATAAGTCTTATTTAATTCTCTATCCCTAGAACCTTGAGCAGTGTTTTATATATAATAGATCCAATAAACATTTATTTTATATCTCTTCCATGGTGGATGCTTGGATGAGGATGCAAGCTCCTTTGAGAAGCCTCTCATGTGCCACTTTCTACACTAGGTGGGGTGATGGGCCAGCAAAATTACTGAGAGGAACCAGATGAGTACCGAGGTTGTAACAGCACTGTGTTTCCCCATGGCCCACACATGGCATGCAGAGGACCTGGGAGTCCCCTTATTTCCTACAAGGACATAAATATGTCATTGGACTTGCAAAGACCTGGATAAGGAAGCTGCCATGGGCTCACACATCAACACCAGGGACTTTGGGTAACAGATATTCTTGTGATGGTATCAGCAATATAACTTACTATTCCCCTTTCCCTACCAAAAAAGAAGGTGGGCTAATTGCATCTCATTGCACATTAGTCCAAGAACAGAATAACATAGTATAGCCCACCTTCCAGGCTACTACGAACAAAGAGAAAGCTACCGTATTTGCAGGTGAGACTAAATCTAATTCCTGAGCATTTGTCTAATCATCACTGGAATCACCCAAAAGTCTATTTAAATCAGGCTTATAGGGAGTTCGAGTTTAATAAACTAAATGTTTCAATAGAAAGGAAGCTGTTTAAAACAGAAAAGACTGAGAGACACATTTCCCCACAGCACCCATCCCACAGAACAGTCGTGAGGACTAAATGAGCTGACGCACATGGAACTATTAGAAGAATGCATGACTCACAGTAAGCACTGTACGAAGAGCTAGTGGTTATTGGGATTACCCATCAAATGAAGCCTAGGTTGGTACTGCTACCTGGCAGACTAGACCCAAAGTGAACTCTTGTAGAATAAACAAACTACATTTTTCTCTATGAAATAAATACATACCCAATTAAAGTGCAGAAGGAGACTTGTGGCAGACAGCTTGATGCCTCGCCCCCATCTTTTCTGCACTCACCCATGCCCAGCAAATCCACTTATTAAGAATATTCTGCACTCACCCATGCCCAGCAAATCCACTTATTAAGAATATTTTTTTTCTGGGCTCTGAAGTATGCCAAGCTCATGTTGAACACAAGCCAGATCGTTCAGAAAATTAATGCTCCCAGAAGCATCTCTTAACCACTGATGGATAGGGAGTAGCCAATAAACACCCCAGGTTTCTCATCCCTCTGGTGATATAACTCTGAGCCCCCTACTTACTGAGTTACTTATTTCTCCCAGTGGTATCGCACCTCAGTCGCTTGTTGCAATAACCTGCTCGATAATGCAAACTTCTCTGGCTTCCTTCCTTTCCCTTCCCTTCCCTTGCTCATGTCCCCATTCCCTACTGGTGCTTCTAGGCATCAATTACCCAACGAATTGCACTAAAATCCTCGTCTCAAGTTCTGCTTCTTAGGGAACCCAACCTAAAACGAAATCCAAGTCCATTAAACAATGAAAGTTATAATAATAATGTGAATACTTGTTCCCAAACTTCATTCCATTGTAATCATATTTAAGTTACCTGGAAATTTATCTGTCCTTTCCACAGGCAAAGTATACACAAGTTTTTCTTTGCTTTCTGTTTTTAATTTAGCATCAGGGATGTGATGATTAATAAAGGATGTTATTTTTTCTGGATCACATATTTCATTTCTGTACAAACTAATGTTTAAAAGAAAAGACAATTCATTTGTGTTTTTGCCAGTGCTATCACAAAAGAAGAGCTTTTATTGAATACCTAGCCGTTGAGTACTACTTTTCTTGGCTTTAGGAAACAAACGAAATGAGTAAATAATTCTAATACTAACAATGCCATTGGTTTGAAAAATCTTCTGATCTATACAGAGAAGGTGTATAAACTCGAAACAACTACAAATATATAAACAAATACATAATGGAATTGAAACTATATGTCAAGCAGGAAGATAAATAGAGGGAGGTGAGATTATTTGGCAGAAGAACCTCCTTAGGGAAAATAATTACTACACCGGACCATGCAGATATCAGAAATTAGTGGCTAATAGGGAAATTTGGCCAACATGCATGTTTTGTTTGGCCAGAGTCTTTGTTTTTGTCCTAATTCTTTTTGCCTGAACATACTTTCTTGTTAGACACAGTCGTTTTGAGACTCTGCTACCAGATTTGCAGCCACTTTTGATATTAGCTTCTGAAATTATTTGATTTTGTGCTCTTTGGAAAAATGAAAATACAGAATTGTATTGATCAGTTGAGGAAAGTGGAGGGTGGGAAAATGGTACAGGTTTAGGCTGCACGGAGCAGCGACCTGGAAAGTGGTCCATGAAATAGCCCTGCTGTGATCTGTCAGCTTGGGCTTATAATTTTGAAATTTTGCTTATCACAATGATGTTGAAATATAGGAAAAGCATTCGGGAAGCAATAATCAACACAGCACGGGAGGGATAAGCATAAGGCCAATTCTCTTTCATATTTGTCTATCTTTTTACACACCAGTATTGAAAATATAGATAGATAGATAGATATCCAATCTATCTCCATAGCCTTTACCTTAAGTGATATCCAAGACCCCATTTTCTCTTCAGAAAGTCAGAAGAGCCTGCACACTTCAGTCTCCCATTGGACATGATCACTTTTCTATCTGAGTAAAAAGAAGCAAGAAAGGATGATAGGAGTCATTTCTTCCCTCTCTAGAAGATAAAGATGAGGAGCAAAAGCTCAGATTTCCAAAGGAGAAGTGTTCTGTGGAGTATTACTATAGCTAATGTCCATTTAAAAATCTGAAATATGCATTAAGTCTACGGCCATACCACCCTGAACGCGTCCGATCTCATCTGAAATACACATTAAAATTGATGCATTTAAAATAAACTGATGAATTCCATTCATTTTAGTGCCGACTAATATTAAAAAAACAAACAACAACAACAAAAAACCTAAAAACTACCTGGGTGCATTTTCTACTCTGGATGCTATGAAATGAGTGGATATTTTTCAAATAAATATACGTTAAAGATTTGGATATTTAAATTAATCAAAAGCTGATCTGGAAAATATCGCATTTTTTCATTAGTGGTCAAAATCCAGCAAATAAACAGTCAGCGAGGAATTCTGCAGTGGGACTAGACTCCTGTCATCCTCCAGATTGCTATGTAATATAGGCACACCAAGGCATTGGGAGCAGGGCTCTTGCCTTGGGAATAAATATTTCCCAAATCCTTTATTGTAATACTGAGAGAACACCAACAATTACCAGCCAGGATGTCAGCCTCATCCATGAAGTTGGTACTCAAGAGAGTCACACGGTCTGCTTTGCGTTCCTTGAGAAAACTCCATACTCGATGTCTTGAAAATGGATCCAACCCAGCAGTTGGTTCATCCAGCAGCAAAACCTACACAGGATGACGATATATAAGGTATGTCTCTCTCCCATGTTAACTGTTTCCAGAAAATAGTATGGATAACAATAAAAACCAAAAAAAATAATAACCATCCGTCCATTTATGTCCAACAGACTTACCTCCACAGTCACACAGAGAAGATTCTCTCTTTATACATTACAGTGAAAGCATTGCTACTTTTAGTGGTGAAAGGGTTTGACTTTTCACTGATATTCAATCTGCATTCCTCCACATGTACAATCACACTTACTTGAGGATCTCCTAAAATGGCAATCCCAAGTGTCAGCTTTCTTTTCTGTCCTTCACTTAAATGTTTAGCAAGGTTATCCTGAATGTTTTGTATGTCCAACTCCAATAAAATTCTTTGTACCTATATGAGAAAATATACAAAGCTTAAAATCCAAGATGATTCATATTGTGCAAGTTTAACTGTTTATTGCAACAGTAGATATTTTTATAGGACCTCAATGTCTAAATTTTATTCATAACAGGACAGATAAGTCATGAAGAGGAATTCTGTGATCGTGATTTAACTTGGCAAATAGTTGGCAGTTTAGTTAATCTAAGCATGCATTTACCTCTTGTTCCACTTCCTGTGGCAGAATCCCTTTTATTTTAGCAAACAGCCTGAGGTTTTCCTTCACAGTGAGCATGTCAAATTGAATACTGAATTGAGGACAAACACCAGTAATCTTCCTGATTTCCTCCAAGTCTTGCATTTCAGAGAGATTTTTATTGTAGATGGTAACTGATCCTGAGAACAGAAGTGAAAAATAACTTAAAATTGGCAAGATAATATATTTTATTAATGCTTGGAGATCTTATTCAGGAAAATGAATAAGATCATGGCTGTAATTTATTAATAATTAATAATTCTTTCTACATGCTCAGAGTAGTGTATATTCCCCCTAGAATATTGCATAGCAATGGAATAAACATAATAATTTCATAAAAATTTGGGAAATATAAAATATATTTGAAATGATACAGTTCTGGTAAATAACTTTAGATAAACAAACATTATTTTCTCTTAAGCAGTCAAATATAAACCTTAAAGAGAGAAAGGCTACCTGTGACCTCATTCTATTATCAGACATCTTGCCTGTGAAACATTTTTTTTGCTCACCTTCTGTTGGAACAGACAACCCATTAAGGATGTTTAGCAACAAAGATTTGCCAGCTCCACTATGACCCAGAATTGCTGTAATTTGACCTTCATATATGTCAAGTAGCAAGCCTGTTTTTAGAATAAAATATTAACATTATTACTAAGAGGGCATTAGACAGGGCTGGTTCAAAAAATAGAACAAGAAAATTTATCTTAGTTGTATATTCTGAAGCATTTTGATATTTTAAAATATATAACATTCAATATTTTTTTAGGTTGCTAAAATAACATGCTTTCTGCAGAATATTTGAGAAACAAATACGGTCACTTGGAAAATAAAATTAAGCATAATTCTAAATATTAATGTAATACACGTACTTGTTGGGTATATACATGTACATTTAAGAATATGTAAATGTATTTACGAACTTTGATCATACTCTCTTCTGTTCCAGCCTATCTCTTCAAATATTAAACAATAAACATTTTCCATGGCATTAATTGCCTTCTAAAATATATTCACCAAAAATTTATATTTCTCCCATGCCCATTTTTCTACTCTTTTGTTATAAACTTTTTATATTTACATGTCAGTAGAAAAATCACTTAGTCAAGAATCCATTTTTTGTTTGTTTGTTTGCCCTAAAACCAAGTGAAAATCAAACTTTATTATGGAAAGTTACTGGACAAAGTAAAATAAAATTCTTAAGAATTTTACTTGTAAAAATAATTTACATACCTCCTAAAAATCATTATTAATAAAAGCAAGATGTCCTCTATAAAACATAGCCACTAATTTTGATGCTTAAATATTTGTTATAGGAAACTATATTTGCTAGAATATTTAGTATCAGATATGTTCATTCATTCAAACTATAAACTACGTTTGTCATGGGATACTGACTTGTGGAATTTAATTCATTGTCAATGGTATTACTCACCTTGCTTTAGTTAATCTCACCAGTAAATGTGAACTATGAGAATTTCATGGCTAGTATAAAAAATTTATCAACTTTAAATCTAGGTGTTCTTTCCTCATAGTGCAAATAAAATATTCCTTATAGCAAACTCATCTTTAAAAAACAAAGTAAAATTATATTTTTCATTGTATAATCCCATTTTTGTAGATTAACAGATCCGTGAAACATCCAGAGGATTTTACATCCAGTTCTTAATCACAGTAAATTCCCAGATGGTGGAGAAAGTGTACTTTTTTTTTCTTTTCTTGTTTTGCTTATCTCTATTTTCTAATTTTTCACATTGAATTTTCCCTATTTTTTGAACTAAAAAAATTAATAAAACAATGAAATGTTTTTACCTTTCAGTGCTTCCACTTTTCCAGACTTTTCTTTATATTCTTTTTTAACATTTCTAATTCTGAAAAGACAAAAGAGGTGCTCTCTTAGCCAACACAGAAATAAAAATGGTACAGATCATGAACAACCCTACAGAGATGCAGTGAACCAATTTATGTGAATAAGGGACAGCATAACCAGTCTACTCAGAAAGACAAAGACATGATTAATCATTTCCCCGGGGACAGAAAATAAAAGTCTCTCTAGAAACTTATGATTAGAAAAGTGTTTTGCTTAGAAAAGTAGAATGCTCTGTAATCATGTTCACTTTCTTCCTCTAGTCTTGGAACACTTGATCTTCAAGATCAGCTCATTTATCTGCATTCTGTAACCATCAGCTCTCAAAGCCTCCAAGTCTCGTTGATTAATCAGACTGTCACCTGAATTTTCCTCTGACAGCGTATATTTAACCACTAACTCCACTTTAGATATGACTGAATTTCTCTCTCCCCCCAATCTTAAAAAAAGAAAAAAATTCTTAAAAGTATAAACCTGACATCTCTACTTCCCCACTTCTCATTTCCTCCTCAGTCAATTGCCTTCTGGCTTCTGAACCACTATTCTAGTGAACCTCTTCGTATTGAAATCATTAGTGACCTTCTAATTGCCAAATGCAACAAATATTTTCCATTCTTACTTATTGGGTATGGGTCTCTATTGATGACTTTTTCCTTGTTAAAAGTGGCGGCTTTTAAGGTGACATTTTACTTTATAAGTTTTCTTCCTATTTTTCTAAATGTTCCTTCTTTGTTTCCTTATTAGGTTCTCTTCTTTCATCAGACATACCATCTTGTGTTCCACAGGGTTCTCTATGTACATTGGATCATCTCACTCTAGACTCTGTCAGTGGGTTCTCTCCTTGATTCTCATGGTTTCAACACCAACCCAATGTGGAACCCATTCTCATTCCTGAGCCAAAGCTTTAATGAATAAGCTTCAGATCAGATGACTTTCCTACACCTCCCCGACTCTAGTGAAGAATCCAGACTAAGAGACAGGATATCCAGAGTCAACACTGCATAGACTGGTCAGGGTTGGGTGGAGAGGGGACAGTGCTGCATAGGTGAGGACATTTCACATTTCTGTCCTTCACAGCAGAAGAACAAAGAACATTTTTCAGTCTGTAACTAACCCTATCTTAGAAGATTGGATATGACGATTATTATATTTGAATAGTAATATAATTTTATTTTTTGTGTTCTCAACTGGGAAAGTGGGGCTAATGACATTAGAATTGAGCTTTGGGGAATTATTTCTCGCTTGGCTTTGCTCTTTTGGGCAGATGTTTTCTATGGAGCTGAGGTTGGGGTGGGGCTATTGCCTCCTAGAAACCTTAACGTCAGGTTTAGGTTTCAGAATAGGGTCAGAATTAGAAGAAAGAAGCTGAGGCATGAGTGTTTACTCTATGCTTTTTGTTTTAGAGAGAAGTATTTCACTTTCTAGCTAGAGTTTCAATTCATTCATCTTCCTTTGTCTTCTGATGTCTCTGCAACAGCTAGAGGTTAAGAGCACAGACTCTGGAGCCACCTTCGCGGTTACGAGTGTGTGACATTGGGCAAGAGCCTTAACCTTTCAGTACTTCACTGTCCTCATGTGTTAAATGGGCAAAATAAAAGTGCCTGCCTCATACACTTTTCGTGAGAATTAAATGTGTGCTTGGCACATGGTAAGCATTATATGACTATCTTTTAAATAAATAAAAGGTCAATATTTAAAACTCTCTAATTCTTTAACTTTTGTGCATATTAGAAAAATCTACAGGGCTCTTTAAAAGCCACAGATACTGGGTGCAAGCCCACATCTCCTGACTTAGAATCACTGGAGGTGGGGTCTGAGAGAACAGACACTTTAAGAGCTCCTCATATCAATCTGTAACAAATAACCCTACAAAGTAGATATCGCTCTTGTTTCCTAGAGGACACTGAGACTCAGAGCAACTTCCTTGTTTCTCCAAGACCACACATTAAATGAGAGGGAAGTGTGGTATTAAAATCTAATAATTTGATCTCAAATTTCTTACTTCTTCCATCATACCATATAAGCCAAATGGAAGTATGGAGGAAGACACTTGGAGAAAGAAAAAAGCAAAAACAAAAGAAAGGTGGAGGACAAGAGACAGAAACAAGATGGAGGGTGATGAGACAATAGCATATGGAGCTAGGCAAGAGAATTCTCCTTTCAAGTTAGTTAGGAGTTAGAAGTAGCAGTTAGGAGGTGCTGGTGCTGGCAGTGGGAGACTTCAGAGTGATGTTCACAAAAACACACTTCTTCCTCCATGTTTTGCCTCAGGCTCATCCTACTGCTACAGTTAATAATTCATTACCCTTGCTCCCATACATTAGTATAAGTGATTACCTGATGGCCTCTTTTCCTTGGAATTCTGGAGCTATTGGTTCAAAATAATCATCAGAGGGATGCACGGGGTCTATTTCTTTCTCAGTGGTCTTATCATGAGTCCTTCGGCGTTGGAAACAAGATGATGAGTCCAAGAAAAATAATGGAGAATAACGGCGCTCATTTCCGTCTAATTAATCAAGGGGCAATAAAATATTGGATCAGTAATATTAAAATAATGATCAAAGAATCCATGTTCAGAAAAGTGCAGAATGTCTCGGACTTACAAGTATCATAGAGAAATTCTTCCTTAACTTCCTATTACTAAGAAGAAAACTTGATAATTAAGTACAGAATGAAAATCCAAAGGAAATAGTACATTATCACAAAAGTTAATAGAACTTTCAACAAAGTACAAATCAAAGGTTCAAATAAAATGCAATCTAAAGGTATTTAAAAGAATGAATGAAACCAAATATTTGTGGAAAAACCAAATATTTGTGGAAAATATGGCATAAAATTAGTTGTAAACATATCTGTAAAACTTATTAAATCATCTGACCGCAGCAATATAATTGAACATAATACTGAAATCTATATGGTACATGAATTAAAAATACACGGAGAAATTATATTTGTTCAGAATGAATACATAATCATTTCCAGATTTAAAAAAATGAGGTAGTATTTATAGTTAAGGGCCTTCAGATATAAACTAGAAGTAATAGAAAGACAAGACTACATAGAAAAATAGAAGACAACCTAAAAGACAGTCAAAGTATAAGGAACATTAAAAATAAGAACATAAATAAAGAAGATGACTGTGTAAGGAAAAAGCATTCTGATTCTAGTATGCGAAGGAATTCTAGGCTTATGTGAAATTTTTGGCTGGTAGCAAGATAAAGGAAATCTAATTGGGCAATATACTTCTGTAAATATAAACAATATATGAAAAAATTTCAGAATAATGCTGAAAATATTCTAATTTTCATTTTGGTATTATCTTTAAGGGTGGATATCTCCCCTTCTGAAATGGTCTTCCCAGAATCGGGGGAGCGAGGAAGATACTGATTATTTCACAACTGAGGTCCTTTCTAGCTGTGTTTAGTATACAAGCTGCCTTACATACTTGTAAGAACAAATATTTACTAGACAGTATTTCTACTGCATGATGGCCTTACACTGTATAAGCCAAAACCATCTTAAGAACTAATTTATTTTAGTTCATTATGATACAAATCCTAAATATCATTCTTTGAAAACACTTTCAGGGACCCTTGAAAAAAAAGTAACGTTATTTAATACTATATAATTATAATATGTATTAAAATGATCATTATTGTATATTTATAATGTGTATTATTATATTAAAGTCAAAGTCATTGTTTTTACTTAAAATTTTTTTAAACCATTAAAACTATGAGATAGAAATAAAACTCATTCAGTCTATGATGGGAAGTAGTTGTTATTCTTAATTTCTTAAAATATATTTATATAACCTTAAGAAAAAAACTTCAGTGTAATCTATATCTACAAATCAGAGAAAAACCCACTATTACTTACAGGGTAAGATTTTGTCAAAGTATAATGCCAATACCAAGTAGAAAAAAGCATCAAAGGCCAATACGAAAAAAGTTGCTATCATTACATATGAGTCTCCTGAAGGGTCAGGAAAAGTTACACCATTCATATTATAGTCCAGGTGGATAATCTAAGATTCAAACAAAAATAATAAATATTTAAATTAAACAAGTAAAAACAATTCAGTGTAGCAGCAAAAAATTATTTTAGTAAGTAGCTTTTTCAAAAGGACCTTAAAATGAAGTTATTAATGAAATCACTTCTGTTTTACAGCAATCAAAGGAATATGAGAAGAAAATACTGATTTAAAAAATAGAATCCTTGGAGGGAGGAAAAGAGGCGAAAAAATATAATGTTCTAAGAATAAGAATATAAATGATAATTCATTTGCTTGTTTTCATAAAGTCATTGTAATATTGCAAAATATCTACACTGTGCATCAAAGAACTGTACACTTGAAACCTATGTAATTTTATTAAGCAATGTCATCCTAATAAATTTAATAAAAAAAAAAGAAATACAAATGTTAGGAAGAACATGAAGAATTTCTTGAAGGATCTTATTGGTATACTGATGAGAACTTACCTCTTTTTCTAGTTATTACTGAAAATAAAGATTTGTATTTATAATTTTGTCAGGTAATAATAGCTACTATGTTCTAAGCACTGTTCTAAGTGCCTTTTTTATATTATCTCATTTAATCTTCATCATAACCCTATAAGGTAGGTCTTATTACTTTTATTTGCATTTCATATATATGATGAAACTGAGGCACACAGAAATTGCATAGCTTAACCAAATGAAGTAAAAAATCACATAGTGAGGAGTGATGAGGAGCGGAAATCAGAATACAGAAAGTCCAGCTCCAAAGCTCCATTCCTTACTCTAGAAACTATATAACTTCTCAATTCATTTTAAAATGTTATTTCATGACAAAGTTGAGTTTATTCTAAGAATGCAAAGTTGAGTCAACATTGGAAAATCAATCAAATTAATTTAACATAAAACAGATAAAAAGAGAAAAAGCATTTAATAAAATTGAATACCCATTTACAATAAATAAAAAAAGTCTCCTCTCAAACTAAGATATCTTCCTCAATCTGGTGAGCTAGATGTACAAAAACCAAAACCACAAATCATGTGTAATCATGAAATGTTGAAAGCTTTTTCTTTGCCTACATTTGTATTCAACATTGTACTAGAGGTCCCAATCTGCGCAGTTAGGCAATAAATGAATGAATGAATGAATGAATGAATGAATGAATGAATGGCATAAGGATTGCAAAAGGAAAAACAAACTATCATTTGGAGACAACATTATTATATATAAGGAAATCCCAAGATAAAACCCTGAAAAATATTAGAATTAATAACAGAATATAGCAAGAATACTGGATACAATACCAATGTACCAAAATCAGTTGCATCGTTCTACATTAACAACATACATTTCGAAATAAGAATTTAAACAGAGATGCTATTTATGAGGCGTCAAAGAACTTGGGAATAAATCAAACAAAAATGTGTAAGACTCTATACTAAAATTAAAACAATTATGAAGGAAAAATTAATAGGAAGATATATTATATTCATGATTTAAAAAAGTGTCAATTTTCTCCAAATTGACTGAAAAATTCGACTGCATTAAAATCTCAATAGCTTTGCATTCACATACTGTGTATAACTTGATAAGTTAATTCTAAAATTTATATCGTTGCAAAGAATCTAGAATAGAAAAAGACTCTCTTGGAAAAGCAAATGAAGTGGTTGAATTGTTACTACTAGATATTAAGACATATTATAAAGCAAAAAATCACGACAACATAACAGTGCACAGACAGACAGATGGGCCAAGACATGATTGCTTGAGTTGTGACAAAGGAAACGCTGCAATTCATTTGGGGAAAGGATGTCTTTTCAATAAATGGAGCTGAAGCAACTGGATATTCATGTCGAAAAATTAATATTGCCTCTACCTATAGATACACAAAAGTCCTTTTGTAAAAGATTCTGCATCTAAATATAAAAGAATCAATCAAGCTTCTAGAATAAAAACGTAGAATATCTCTGTAATCTTGGGATAAGCAATGATTTAAACAGACACAAAAAGTATTCTATAGTAAAGAAAAACTTGACAAACTGGACTTTATCAAAATTAAGAACTTCTGTCCAACAGAAGCACCACTAAGAGAGTAAAAATGTCAGCAACGAATAACTGAAAAATGTCTCATATTCAGCATGTATAAAGAATTCCTACCGAGCAATAAAGAAAAAGTAGAAAACACAGTAGAAAATGGGCAAAAGAGCTGGATTGGTGGTTTTTAAAAAAGAAAATTCAACAAGACATCAATGATCAGATAAATAAGAGTTAATGCCATGACGATATATCATTACATATCTATCAGAATGGCTAAAATTTCAAAGACCGAAAATACTAAAGGTTGGTGAAGATTTGGAACAGTTGGAATTTTGAAACACTGTAGGTACAAAAGTGAACTGATGTAACCACTTTTCACTCAAAAAAAATTGAGATTTCAAAAAGAGGTTTACACAACAGTTTTAAATAAACAAATAGAATGCTTAGTTATGTGAAGTGAAAAGAAAGATAAATATTTGTATATAGAAATAAAACGAGCAGAAAATACTTCAAAGCGAAAATATATCTGAGATGTAAAAATCTGGAAGACTTTCTTACTCAAGTTTCTTTGGGAGATGACTATTTTTTCTACAATGTAATAACAACATTTTAAAATTTAGCTTTAGAGTAGAACTGTTTAGGACAAAAGTTGTGCATTGGAAAGAGTCATGAAGTATCAAATTCTTTTGAAAGGTCAATAATAAACCAATGAACTCTTCTCTCACCTGGGCCATTCCAGCAGTGAAGGCAAATGGGCTGCAGATACTCAAAATCCATTCCACAGATGTAGGAAGTTGCCTATAAAATGCAGTGAGTCCCACACCCCCCCAAAAGAGAGTGAGGAGAAACACAACCAAATTGATGAGGACAGTTTTCTTGAACAACACGCTCATCAGGAATGTTAAAGCTATCTGAAAGAGAGAGAAGACAGCCGGCTGTTATTTAGATTTAATTTTCTGAGAATCGTTGGTAGCACAATAAAACAAGGATCTTTATATCATAACGTCTTCATCAGTGAGTCAGTGATGAAAATGTTTAGGTGTAATTGTACTCAGTCCTTCTCTCAACTCCTTTATAAACAGGATCCTTATTTGCCCTATTCAAATGCTAAGCTTTTGTTGCTAAGCAAAGGGTGGGAAAAGCTGGAAGAAGAGCTGAGGAAAACAGACTTGGAAAGATTGGAAGACACTAAATTAATGTGTTAAAGTGCATTGACATACCTTCTGCAGAAAACACCCTGGAAAGTGGGAGAAATCAGAGACTCTTGTTCAGAGAAGGGAGAAGGGGTGAGAAGTCAGGACAAGGTGGACTATTAAAGGGAGAGGAGTTGCTACCATGTGATGGGGGCCTCTGGGGGATAAAAGATGGGTCCACCCCTCAAGTGCATCCTCATTAATCATCTACAAAAGTCTTAGAAAATTTAGAGCCAAAATATATTTTTATTTTTGAGGCATCATTTCATTAAATCAGTTCTTCATGCAAAAGAGAAGTCCATTTTTATTTATGTTACATGATTTTATCACATTCATAGAGACACTCAAACACACACACACACACACACACACACACACACACACACACACACACACACACAAAATGGGCATGAAAGGAGCGACGAGTAGCCTGCCGTGACATTACTTTTTTCTACAGATAGCTAAGGCCTAAAGCAGAGAAAGTGGTAATAAATGCGTGAACTTACCAAGGACAAGCCATATAAGAAAAAGAGTGTAAATATAACCATGAAGCCTGTCATGACTATAATTTGGGTAGATATTATGATCATTGTAATGATTATGGAAATAATGAAGATGAAGCCAGCATAGATTAAACCCCAGGAGAGCCTAAATAAAGACAAAAAGTTATTGCAATTATTTTAACTGTATTATGAATATTTCAAACATACAAAAATATCTAAAGAATAATGCAATGATTGCCCTTGTATCTGCCACCTCGATTAATTACTAAAATATTATCAATATGACATTGGCATGATGCCTACTTGCTAGGTGTCAGCTCTCTATTCACACATTGTATAAGTAGTATAAAGATTGTATAAATAGTATTATATGTATTCTTCTGCAACTCGTCGTTATCAATCAACATAAACAATAGTATACACAGCTATATATTTCATTATACGAATACATCCCAGTGTTCTGCCCATAGATATTTGTTTCCTTTTCTTATTTTTTACTAATGCATCATTTCTAAGAACATTCTTCTGTCATTTTGGGAAAATGCACAAACATGTCTTGGAGGTAAATTTGCCGAACTTAAGGAGGTAGGCATTTTGTACCCTCAGCTTGATTGTATATTACCAAAGTATTCTGATTGTAGACTTGGAAAGGAAACTTAACAGCTACTAATCAAGCAAGTAACCACAGAAGCATTGCAGGGAAGATGATAATCTGACCATTCTTGAGGCTCTCAGCCAGCACCTCCACTCTCCCTAGTAGCAGAAAATTGAAATTTCTTAACTCTACTAAGCTCATTCCATTTTTGCTATTCCTATTCATGATTCTTGAACTTATATAAATTATAGTATGCCCTTAAGAGTTCACACTGTTTTGCTTTATATGTGCTGGTGTTCACATTTTTATAAGGTAGCTATTAATAAGAAACAGTATTTACCCTGAGATCTAACAAGCCTAAAGGGGGTTTTAGTCCAAGCTTCTCATTTTACAGATGAGTGAACTGCAGTCCCTATTATTAGTTCATGGGCCTATTCAAGGTGGACAAAGTAAACCAGTTTAAAAAGATAAGATGAAGCAGCAAGCCTTTGCTCTTTCCTCTACATAAAATTGCCTTATTAAGAATTCGCTTTCTATTACTCGGTCATTAAAAAAATGAAATATTACCATTTGTAATGACATGGACGGATGTAGAGGATATCATGTTAACTGAACTAACTCAGACAGAGAAAGACAAATACCATATGATTTTGCTTATATGCTGGAATCTAAAGAACAAAATAAAATAACAAACAAAACAGAAAGAGACTCATAGATACAGAGAACAAATGTGACTGCCAGATGGGCAGGGGTTGGGGGACTGGGGGAAAAAGGTAAAGGAATTAAGAAGCACAAATTGGCAGTTACAAAACAGTCACAGGGGTGTGAAGTACAGCATAAGGAATATAGCCACTAATATTGTAATAACCATGTATAGTGCCAGGTGGGTACTAGACTAATCAGGGGGATCGCTTCATAAATTATATAAATGTCTAACCACTATACTGTATACCTGGAACTAATATAAAGTAATATTGAATGTAAAAAAAAAAAAAAATTAAACCACTGAAAAAAATAGCAAAAGTAGTAAAACTGAGAACTTGCATCAATATGTTCCAGTACAACATGTTTACTGCTTATTTGACTTTTTTCTAAATTTCATATCATTACAATGATTCAGCCTGTGTTAGAAACGTCAGCGTTTTTTAAAAAGCCTACCACATTCTGCAGAATCCATTTCCTAAGAATGGACGGGAACTACAAAGGTAGGAATTGAAAAACCACAGAGTAGGGGAATTACAAATACAGGAAATTAAAACATTATCTAAAAAAAGGAACTCATTGCAGAGAGTTTGGGGTAGGGATAAGAAAGATGTTACTAAATCCAAGAAAACTTTCATAATACAAATAAAGCAATTCAGACATCACACTTAAAGAATAAACAGTGATTACATTTATTACCGTAAATTAAAAACAAGGTTGTCATAAAATTTATTTGCAATAGATGTCCTGTACTTAATAAAAATGTTTCAGAATATATATATATATTCTGACAGAGACTAAATCAAAAAGATATATATATATATATATATATATATATACACATATATATATATATATTCATTTTGCTAAGTTTTAGTTACATGCATACTAAGGTTTTATCCTGAGAATGAATCCACATCTAAATATCCAGTGCCTTTCTGATTTTCATCTAGAGTTGACTTCAGTATTTTAGGTGACTGCGCAGATGGCGTTCCACAAGACATGCCCTTGACTGAAAGTTCTTTTTATACAGAGCCCCCCTCTCTCCCCTCTTAACAGACTCCATTTATTCCTTTGTACTTCCCTAAGTTCTACTACAAAAACATTCTCTTCTCCTCCTTTCTTTTTTATTTAAAGACACAGTTTCTTCTTTTTCTTTTTCATAATTTATATATATTAAAATTAAAACTCTATTAATAAAACATACTTCATAGAAAATTTATAATTTCTTAGATAATAATTTTATTTCTGGGAACATGTGGCTTGTTTCTCATCCATTCCAAATAGTTCCACATTTGTAAATAGTATTTTCTTGACATGGGGGTTATACAGAGAAATATCTCCCATTAGGTTTCTTTTGGGGTAAAATAAATTATTTTTCCTTTGTTTTTCTAGATAGCATGGATTGTGCACCTAATTATATTGCAGAAGTCTCTACTTTGGCCTCTCTGAAGCTTAGAATTTGTATGATTTGCATTTTCATGTGCTAATATTACCTATTTGTTATTTTGGTAGGTTTTTGCTTCTCCTCAATTATTTGTTTTTATTATAATACAAATACATGCACATAGACATACATATATATATACACACACACACACAAAAATATATTTCAAAATTTCAAAATCACTTTAAACTATTTGTGGAATGGGCCAAGATATATGTGTTGTATGTGTTGTATGTGCTGGAACTATTACACAGACTCTTTTAAATACCACCATATGGTATTTAGTTGCTCCGAAAAATATATCTCTAGTGACCAAACCTCTGAACACAAGCTAGCCAATACAGGACTCTACTTTCTTCAACACAAGGAACTCTGAAGAAATCCGATGATAACTATGTGCAGACCAAGCCAGAGAGTTGCAATCACAATGCCTGGTGTGGAGTCCCAGCCCTGGCACTCAGCATCCATTTGACATCAAGTAACTACTCTTATATTCTCTTTGATCTTAATGGCGGTTTCCTCCCAGCATTAGCTGAACATATTCATGGCACAGAAAAAGTGCTCAGCAAATTATAATCACTACTGCGTGTGGCAAAATTTGACAGAGACTAAATCAAAAAGAACCAAAAAAAAAGTAGCCAGTATATCAAGTTTAAATCATGGTGTTCTGCGACTAACACTTTTCCGCTGCCTCTGCGCCTCTCTTATTCATTGGTACTGCTTGCATCCGTCACTCACCAGAATGCTGAATCTCGCAGACCCATCATTTTCATCAAATCCTTATGCATTTTTCTCTCTTTTGTAACATCGACTGATGCAAAATATATAAATGAAGAGAAGTAAAGCAAGCAGTAGAAAATAAACATCTCATTTTGAAGGATGTATTTAGAAATAAAGGGTAGCGTCTTCATATTTGTAGCAGTGACTGACATCAAGTTTTCCATCACAGAGTGATTTGTCACGATCTAAAAAAGTGTTTAAACAAACAAAATCATTATTTAAAGTTGAGAAACTGGTGAAATCAATAAGCTATGGGGATTGTGCCAATGGCAATTTCCTGGTTTTAAAAACTGTCCTATGGTAATGTAAGCTATTAGCATCAGGAGAACCTGGGTGAAGGGAACAGAGACCACCCTGGACATTGTTTCTGCAACTTCTTGTCATTCTGTAACTCCTAGAAATTTTAAAGTTTAAAAAAAAAAGCAGTGTGTTCCTTTGCCTAAATCCAGTCTCAGCATCTGTATACCTGCTTCATTATATAAACATGTGAAAACCTGAGTATATGTCACCTTTCATCAAAATCTTGGTGCTTCTAGAATTAGTTTACATTATTAGAACTTTTCTTACTTGTATAATAGCAGCATTAATTGCAGTTTGTAAAGTCACAAATCCTGTATTCCAGTATTTGGCCAGTGAACATGCAAAGTCACTGTCTGTATTCCAGCAATGAGCTGTAAGCACAAAGAAAAGTGGAACCAACGTTATGGGATGAAGGCAGTTGGAGAATAAGAAAGAAGAATCCAAGAGAAAACAATCTAGAGGAGGCTCCCATAGTCAGAACCTTGAACCACTTGCAAATAGAAGTTCTTAATAAGGCAACTTCATTCACAGAGACCACAGGATGTACAGGGAGGCTTAGAAGACAAAAAGGTGAAAGCTCCAACTGTATTGGACTCCTCGCTGTGCCTCAAAATGCCAAATGCACTCCGGCGCTAGAATATTTTCTGTGCTCAGATGCTCTCTCTCCGGATTAATTCATGGCTCACTCTTTCTCTCATCCTGCTCTCTTCTCAAAAGTATAAACTCATCATAGAGGTCTTTCCTGGCCACCATAAATAAAAATGTCTAAAATAACTCTTTCAGTCTCTATCATCTATCTCCGTTTTATTTTTCTTTGTTGCTTTATCACCACCTGGCAGGGTGCATTGTTATCCCCCGTTTTCTGTCCCTGGCTGTAATAATTTGTGCAAGCAGCCTCTGCATTTTGTTCACTTCAATCTTAGAAGTGCAAGAACAGTGCAGCCCACATCATAGACCCTCAGTGAATGCATGCAAAAGAACCAATTCTATTAATCGCATCAATCCTGCTTCCTAAGGGGCCCTCAAATCTGTTCACCTCTGTCCTCAGCTGCCTCCACGCTGGTCTAAGCCACCATCAGCTCACTAGGACATTTCACTGCATTCTCCCTGGCTCCTCTGTAATCCATTCTCAGGGCTATATCCAGAGAGCTACCTCAGGCTTGGAAATCTAGTCAGGCCTCTGCCCTGACTGAAGTAATGCAATGGCTCCCCATTGCCCTGGGATTAAAGGACGCCATGGGATCCAGCCCTTGAGTAAGTCCGGCCTCATCATCCCATCGTATTCCTTTGCCTATTGTCTATGCAGTTATCCTGCTCTTCTTCCATGCATAATAGGAGATGCCCTTTTACGCCTCAGTGCCTTCACGCTTGCCCTTCTTCTAGCGGAAACACAATGCCTCTAGCACCTCACATGTGCTATTTCTTCTGTTAGTTTAAGCATCGCTTCCCCAGATAGGACTTCTCTAATCCCAAGCATATTAGGAACCCATGTCTAAGTCCCTTCAAGGACTTGCCCTTATTGTTAACTGCTCAATATATGTCTTTCTTGCTAAACTGGAATCACACCTGAGGGCTGAGACCTATCGGTCTTGATCGCCCTCAGCATCTTTCGCAGCATACACCTGTGAGCACACTATATCTATGTTGGATGACCCCATGATCTTTTGTGTATTGTCTTCTAGTGAGATAATACATGACTTTTGAAAAAATTCAGCAATGTGCTTTTGAATTTTCTCATGTACCATTGAAACCATCTCTGTTGAACATTCCAACATGTTCCTTATATTAAAAACATAGAAAAATGCCATACTGATATTTTATATGGGAAGTCACCTGAGAAATGTTCTTCCTTCAAAAATGGAATGATATGTCCCTGAAAAAATTTTAACTTATAAGAAAAATTGTCATTAAAGACGATTCCCACTGCAGTTAGGAAATGGTCTAAAATTATTTTATCCATAGATTGTTGATTTGGTGCCCCAATGACTTCTTTTCCTGTGAATTACAAAAAAAAAAGACATAGAAGATTGTTAAGGAGTTTCACTGCAACAGAATGTGATATCCAACTGTATCATCATATATTTTTTGTTAGAATTAAATAAAATCTTTTTCCACTTAAACAAAACCCAAAATGCAAGGGGAAATTTTTCATTTTAATGCTTTAGATTCTAGAATCAGGAGACATGATGAAAATTAAGTGTTTTTAATTTTTAAAAATTTTTTCCAATTCACACTTTTATTTATTTACTTATTTATTTATTTTTAATTAAGTTTATTGGGGTAATTGTATTAACATTGGTTAATACAATTAGATAATTTTCAAAACTCTCATTTGACATCTGTATATCCTATTGTGTGTTTACCAAAGTCCAGTTTCCTTCAGCTACCATATATATGACCCCCTTTATCCACTTCACCCTTCCCCTAAACCCTATATTTGACCCCCTTTACCCCGTCTACCTCCCCCTTCCTCCACTACCCCACTAGTAACCACTAGTCTATAGTTCTCTGGTAACCACTAGCCTATCGTCCATGTCCATGAGTCTCTGTTTGTTTGTCCTGCTCATTTGTTGCTTTTAGGTTTATAACCCACATATAAGTGATGTCATGTGATTTTCAACTTTTTCTGTCTGGCTTATTTCACTTAGTATGATTATTTCAAGGTCCACCTATGTTGTAGCAAATGGCAGTATTTCATCTCTTCTTGTGTCTGAGTAATATTCCATTGTATATATGTACCACAGCTTCTTTAGCCAATCATCTATCGTAGGACACTTCAGTGGCTTCCATGTCCTGGCCACTGTGAATAATGCTACTATGAACACTGGTGTACAAGTATCTTTTTGGATATGGGTTTTCAAGTCTTTGGGTTAAATATCCAGTAGAGGGATTGCTGGATCATATGATAGATCAAGTCTTAGTTTTTTGAGGAACCTCCATACTGTTTTCCATAGTGGGTGTACCAATTTGCAGTCCCACCAGCAGTGTATGAGGGTTCCTTTTTCTCCACATCGTCTCCAGCATTTGTTATTACTTGTCCTGTTGATTATGGTTATTCTAACAGGTGTGAGATGGTATCTCATTGTGGTTTTGATTTGAATTTCCCTAATAGCTAGTGATGTTGAGCATCTTTTCATATATTTGTTGGCCATTTGTATGTTCTCTAGGGAGAAGTGTCTGTTCAGGTCCTCTGCCCATTTTTTGATTGGATCATTTGTTTTGTTTTATTTTATTTTAATAATGACAAGTCTTAGGGCAATTTCTGTACATAAAAAGATTATGCAAGGATAAGGATGTATAAGATAAGTGGTATGCATAAAAAATCAGAATTACTGAAGCAAAGGCACCTCATATAATCTGCGCTTTATACAGGAACCAAGAGCACAAAGTGACTCTGTATCTAACAGACAGCAGTTTCACCTGTTAGAAATTAAAGATGAAAAAGCTGATAGCCAGCTTGCACCCAACTCACTCATGAGTGAAATACACATTCTGGTTATCTCAGTTACATAGTGACCTCATTTAGAATGAATGAAGGCCTTTAAAGATGTTTATAAATGACATCAAACACAGATCATCTTTAGATTGTCCATCCTTACTTTTCATAATTTTAAAATATTGTTTAATAACAATGACCTAATATCTTTTTAGAGTTTTTTCATGAATTATAACTCTTAATCATTGTATTTCCATATTAAAAACACCTACATCCCCCAATGGCATATTTTTCCTAGACACTATTCTGCAAATCTGGAATTAAAAATCTATTGTTTTAGTTAAATTCCAGTAGAAATGTAGGCCTCCCTAAATTGGACCCCCTCAAGCTGAAAGGGTTTTAAAGGCTAATGGGTGTTAGAGAAAGGAAAAACTAGCCAAATTTATATGCTACTTTGATACCTAAATAATCAGCATAATGAATCATTGTAACTTCAAATTAAATATATCTTACAAAAATATAAAACAAGATCAATATCTTTTTTGTCATTAGTACACTTACCGTTCAAAAAGGGAGCAAATGCCGTTTTATTCATTATCTGCTCAGTTATATTAGAGATCGGTGTATATACAACAACCATAGAGCTATTAAATTTATCTACTCTTCCCAAATCCTGAGGCGGCATTTCAGGAAATCGGCTATTTTGTCTAAAATGTGAAAAAAAGCCCATGTACAGGCCTAAAAGTACTGGAATCCCCCACTCCTATAACACAGAGGGGACAAAAAAGAACAAATTTAGACTATATTTCTTTAAAGATCTCAGTCAACACCAAAGAACTAAAGACAAATTCAAATTTTGCCATATGGTTGGCTTCTTTCTGCTCTCCATTCTTCAGTATAAAGGGAACCCAATGAAAGACACATACCAGGATAGTTGCCACCTATATCATTTTCCAATATTAGTTCATTAAATCATGAACTACTGTAGGAGCCATCATATAAACTAACAGGATGACTAACAGGATGACGACTTCTGTATGCATGGCATCTGGCTGACTAAAGTCTACGAGACACAGATTATCCCAGGTAGAGTTCATGGTGGCAAATAGCAATAGTCTTGTCAGTTGTCATATTCTCGTATTGGAAATGAAAGAAAATGAAAAGGAGCTGAGTGGTACAGACTGTCTAGTGTTTCACCAATATCAGTAATCTCTTCCTGCTTGGCACGATGCTAGACCATATTTCCAGCCTCTGGAAATTTAGTGGGACCAAGGAATTGAGTTCTGGTCAATGGAGTGTGAGCAGAAGAGATATATGCCACTTCCAGGCCTGGCTCATGGAACCTTCCACGACCTTCTATATTCTGTCTAGGTCCCTCTACTTCTTGATTTTCTGACAGGGGGCAGTTAAGGTCTCCAAGGACTAGCAAGAAGGCAGAATCTCTAGGTGAAGAAATCTGGATCCCTGAATGACTGTGTGGAGAAGATTCCTTCACCTACTCAACTCACTTCACTTTCACTGCCAATCTTATTTAGACTGTGAAAATATTAAAAAATAAACTTCTGCTTTGTTAAGCCACTGAGATTTGGGGCTGTTACCTGCAGATAGCCCAACTACTTAATTCAAACCGACAATCAGTAGTATTACTTGGTCATAATTCTTGGAAATCATCTCTTGTAGATGATTTATGGCTTTGAAAATAAGTCCTTAAAATTAAAATCCCTTGATTTCTGCTAGGCACTGCTTTTATTGTTTCTTGACTCTAAGTGTATTTCATGCAAATTACAGCAACTTCACAGTTGTTATAATTTACCATGTAATTAAATTTTCGCTTAATCTACATTATTTTTCAAGACTGCTGTAAGTCTCTCAATTCTACAAGTACAACTAGAGACAACCTCAAAGTCAACAAATCCCATCTGTTACTTAAAATATAAGATAAGAGAATCATTAGGCAATGAAATACCAGAATAATGCTAATTGCAGAAAGAGCAAACTTGCAAACATACCAATGAGCTCTCTCTTTTCATCCTCCATTTCTTAAGAAGATTTTTGCACAGAAGTGCTTGAGTTTGTTGATAGACATTTTTCTGTTTCCTGTGCATTTAGCCTGTTCATTAAATGAACAAGAAGAAAGTAAACATGGTGGAGCATAAACTAGAAAAAGAAAGGTATAATAAAAACCTTGATCATATTTTTGGGGAAAATATTTCCTACCTTTAAGAACTGCAGAAAAAAATGGATTTAAAGTGTTATTTCAATAACTTATGATTATAAAATCTTACCTCAAATATACTCACTGTAAGCTATTTTGTGGGGAATGGTGAGGAGGTAAAGTGACTATTATCACAATTTTATAACAATATAGAGTATGACAATGGAAAAAGTATCATTAGATTTCAGAACCTATAAGATACTTCACATTTTTAACCTTTTACGACAGATTCAAACTATATAAGTAGAGTAAATGAATTGAATCTCATCTGCTTAATAATTTCTTTTTTTTGTAAATAGAAGTCCCAGAATATACATTAAATTAATATCAAAACTTAACCTTATTACTTAACCTCATCTGAATAATTATGTCCATTACATGTAACCCCCAATGAGATATTTTCTTGTGGTATTTACCTTCCAAAGTGACTTGAACAACTTTTATCAAAAGAGTTAGGCCCTGGGATAAGAATCCAGACTCAAACTTTGAAATTTGATTTTGATATACAGGAAGAATAAAACAATTTATCTCAATTTTCTGAATTCAGAAGTCCCTGAATAACCAAGAAAACAACTCTGCATGTAAGAAGAAAGAAAAGAAAGAAAAGAAAGAAAAGAAAGAAAAGAAAGAAAAGAAAGAAAAGAAAGAAAGAAAGAAAGAACGAAAGAAAGAAAGAAAAGAAAAAAGAAGAAGAAGAAGAAAAGAAAGAAGAAGAAGAAGAAAAAGAAGAAGAAGAAAGAAGAAGAAGAAGAAGAAAAGAAAAGAAAAAGAAGAAGAAGAAAAAGAAGAAAAGAAGAGAAAGAAAGAAAGAAAGAAAGAAAGAAAGAAAGAAAATTAGAAAGAAAGTAATTTTGCCCAAATGTTTGCAAATAAACAGAGACAATTTTTTTTAGTTTTAAAAATCTCAAAATTAAATTCTTTTAGATTTGCTTATCAAAATATTGAGACAATTCTCCCTCAACTAATATAGAAGTAAAATTTACCATTTTCCTATATTTTACTGTAGTATCTACATAATATATTTGGGGAAATAATAGAAAAGCTTTTGTCATTAGGTCTTCAGTATAAAATACATAAATATTTAGAAACATCTGAAAAACAGATTGATTTTTAGCCGTATCCACCCACATATTTGGCATAGCACAACAAAACAGAACTGTACTTACTGTCTGGAAGAACAGAAAAAGTATTCTGGAAACGGTTTCAAAGCACGGTTCTCTTTTTGTCTAGGGCAATGATTAAAATTTCTTTATTGCCACTTCTTCATTTATTCTTTAAATGGGCATCTACTTCCAACAGTTCTTATCCAGGCTGGTTTCTGAAAAGAGTGTAGTCAGACCAAGCTGCACATGATGAACTTGTTTTGTTTTCTGTCTTTTCCTCCCTAAGCCAATTATTCTGCAGGGAAATGCCTGTTCTGTGGTTGGTTGGGACTAAAACAAATCCTGTGTCTGTGCACTTGGCCTTTCAACTCCAGGGATAAAGGGGACAATGGTAAAAAAGGAAAATGGAGCTAGCCCTTGAGACATGATGAGACCTACATGGGGGAAAGAACAATAAATGAGTAAAAACAGTAATTAAGCAAAGTAGTTTTATTTCTATGAAGTCTTTAGCTACTTTTTTTTTTCACTACTAATGCCTAAACACAACTGTCAATGATATGCTTGACTAATTTAGACAAAATGGGTAGAATCTGCTGGAGCTGAACTTTTTTTGCCTAATAAGGTTAAGCAACCCATTGTCTGCCTTGAAGAAACACCTAAGTTGGACAAATGAAGGATAATACACAAATTCTTTTCTCCCATCCTGTTCAGAGTGGATAGAGGAGTTCACAAGACAACTGAACAAAATAAAAGTAAGTGGATTGCTAAGACCTAATAAAACTTATAAAAAGATCCAGGTCAATTTTTATCCATGACAACTAGGAAAAAAAACCTTGAAATTTATTCAGTTGCTATTGCATAGTTTATCTCTCTCTGTAAAGGGTTACAAACTTCCCATGACCTGCCAAAGTAAATGTCAAAACAGGAAACCAAAGTCCACGAATTGGGAAATCTCAAATATTTGACATGGCTCCCGATCCACAGATGTTAATAATCATAAAGCTGAGAGATGTTCTGGAGAAGGGGAGGTAATTTTTTTGTAATTTAACGCCATGATATTATGTATATACATTTCTCTATATTAGTAATATAGATTACTAATTGGTAAGTAGTTCTATATTTAAAAATAGCCAACAGTGAAATATTACATGTTTTTTACATTTAAAATATGGCAAAAACAAAGGTAGCAAGACGTTCTAAAAGTTTTGTGATAGGGGAAGGGTAGAAGATCACAAACATTGGTAAAATTTTGTATCAGTAACAGATCATGGCCCAAACAAAAATTCTAAGTTTCTTTTATATCACCTGAAATCTATTTCAGGTTTTTATTAATTTTGTTGTTGTTTTGTTGTTTTAGACCCAACATATTCTCTCTTAGGAATCATTTTCCCACTCTGCCTTTCTTATTTACAATTGCATTAAAATTCACAACTATGATATCAATAATTATTTAGATTAAATATCTTACTAGGTTCACTTTTTATCTTTTTTGTGTATTCTTTATGTTCATCTTTCTTGGCTTCTTCACTCTCATTTACTTCTTTTGGCGGACCGTTTTCTTTATTTAAACCTGAAGAGTTACCCTTAAACATGACCTAATTTGATGAGAAAGTACCGAACCTCCAGGCAGAAGCACATTGAAATGATGGGCAAACTATATCTAAAATAGAAGTTCAGATATGTAGCCAAACTTAAATAAGGAGGAAGATGAAGATAGTAAGAATCAACGGAAGAAACAAAGATAAAGGAAAGCACCTCTGTAGGTATTAAAAAGGAAAATTAAAGCCAGAACTGTGAGTCGTATGTCAGAAATCCAGCAGTCCAAAAGGTGTTTTCATATGCCTGTGACCTGGACTTGGTGCTTGACAGGTTATAAAGCTGGACTTCCTATCTCTGCATAAATCCAGAAGCTTCGCAGGACTGTTCAGTGTTAGAGACTAGAAAAACTTCACCAATTGCCCCACAGAAAAGTAAGGATATATACTACCTTTGCCCAATCTCTGGGGTAAAAAATATATATCCTCCAAAGAAAATGAAAATCTCAAGTTTACACAGCACATGTCAGACACAGGACACAGGAGCAGGATCTGAATTTATTCTCCTTGCATAGCAACGTGTTTAAGTACAATAGCACAGCAGTTAAATGTATGCACTCTGGAGCCAAACTGGGGTTCGAATTCTGGCTCTGCTACAGCTGAGTAACCTTGCAAAACTATTTAACTTTGCCCCCAGCTTTTTCATCCACGAAGATGGAGATAGTAACAGTTCATACACATACACACACACATACACACACACACACACACACACATACACATACACACACATGTATGGTTAGTTGGAGGATTAAATTCATTAATATAAGTAAAGTTCATAGAACAATGTCTGAAAATTTGTAAAAGCTCGAAAATATTATTTGTTGTTGCTGATACTCCTACTTCTCCTCCTCCTCTTCTTATTACTATTATTATCCTGGAGCCCCACAGACAAGACACAAATAAATCTATAGAAATATGTCAGGGATACAGGGTATAAAGCAATAGAGTTAAATATACATAGATATATTCCTCCTAGCAACTAAGCTCATAATCAAAAGTCTACCGTGAAAAGGAATCAGCAGATCAAAATAATGGGACTATTAGCTACTTCAAGAACTAAATAATAATAAAAATTATGACAGAGACTATAAAATACGTAAATAAAATATTAAAAAAGTAATATGCTAGTAAAAGCAGGAGACAATGAAAAGGAAGACTAATAGGAAAACAACTCATCAAAATTTACAGCCATTTAAAGGGATTAATAAAAATTAAGTTTTAAAAACTTGATAGATAAGTTTTATAACAGATTAGACACAGCCAAAAAGGAAATTAATATACTGAAATGCATCTGAAGAAATCATATAAAATTTAGTGCAAGAGAGAACAAGATGGAAAAATATTTGAGAGGTTAAAAGACATTAAAGATAAAATGAGGGTGTTTGGCAAATGTCTAATAGGCATTTTTTTCATGAGAAAAATAAAGGGAATAAATAAGAAGAATGTTCAAAAATAAAATATGTTACGAATTTTCCAGAACTGAAGACATGAGCGCTCAGATTAGAAAAACAAACAAAAATCCAACAATTAACTATTTTACAGTAAGCTTTCAAAATATGAAAGAGGAAGAGGGGAGAGAGGAGAGACAGGAAAATATTTTTAAAAAAACCAATAAAATAGAAAAGACATATTATCAACTAAGGATCAACAGTTAGCCAAAAACATCATAAAATAGAATAATGTCCTCAAAGAGCTGAGAGAAAATGAACTGTTAACCTCAAATTCTATATCCAGCTAAACATACCTGAAATAATCTTTAGAGAGAATTTACCTCTTATAAAGCCAGGCTTGAAGAATACTAAAGAATGCACTTCGTAGTAAAAAAATAATAATTATTTAAAAGTAAACTGAACTCAGACAGAAAAATATGCATGTCAGAGGATTTGGTGAATCAGTTGCCAAAACTAAATATTCATTGACTGTAAGCAATAATTTTGTAGGAGAAGTAGCAAACTTCCCATCAACTAAGCATTTTTGAGTCTGTGATGATAGAATCTTAGGAGTTTCTATGGGTTTGGAGAGCTTAAATTGCTAGGAAAAACAGACAGAGTTGGTATGAGAGTCCATGTGAATCATGGCATTGTGTTCCTCAGAGTGTTGTAAGGGCCTGACATTACCTGAATTACTGTCTTTTTCATCAACTGGCTATTAGAAATTCTCCCTTTCCACTTGAAAAAGCAGCCCTTCTCAACTAGTCTTAAAGATAATGCAGGCTGGTGGGGGAGGCATTTGACAGAATATGTTCTTGAATAAGGGAGATGATGAGAATAATTGATGGGATCAGGTGCACAGGTATGGACATCGATCTCATAAAGGAATGCTGTGCGTTCTTGCTAATAGGAAGAAAGCGGGTATGGGTATAGTGAAACTTGGTTGGTTGCTGAGGTCGTGAAAGCTTAGGAAGATATTCTCATCTAATTGCTTCCATGTTCACAGTCAAATGGGAAGCGAGGTCTTCTGATGAGAGTGAGGGAAAAGAGATATTAGACTCTGAGAAGCAAGAAGATGTGATTAAGTCATTTAGTTAGTTATCCAATTCAGTGAAAGAGTGAATAGGTTAGGGCAGTGTAGTGAAGTTGGAAGACAGAACTTAGGCTTCCCTTGAAGGCAGTAATCATTCATTTAAGGTGAGACTCATCGTTTTGCTCATGTGTATCTTCTACCAATGTTTATCTCCTTAGGGGTTTAGATTAGGGGTTTGCCAGGCAATTATGATGAAGGGTGAGAGGGTAAAGCATTAATGGTGTCTGTAATGGAGTCGCTGCTGGCTGAGGTAAGCCTCTCCCTTTAAAGGCTGAGGACTGCTAAGTGGAGATGGTAGAAGCCTCTTCTTTCTTGTCAACTTCATTTGGTCCACTGGCTCCCAAATTATGCTTTCAAGCACATAACAGAGAGCTGGCTCACTGTGTCCAGGAAGATAGGGAACTTTGAGCTTGGCATCTAAGATTAAATCAAGGCTTTACTGAAGTAAAACAAAATATGTGGTCATGATTCAGTTTCTAAATAAGGAAACTTCCCAAGTAAACTAGAACTTAGCAGCACATTACAGCAAACCACAAGTTTTCCAGAATTTGAGTGCGGTGCTAACATTAGCCATCTATTTTTTCTCCTTTTGCACATTTTTCTCTTAAAAGCTTCAATATCTTGCTTATCTGCTTTATGAAGAACACGTACAGACAATCGTTTATGGCCAGAGGAACTAGGAACAACTACCAAGATTACACCAGCATCGCCCTAGAACAAAATCTCAGCTCCAAGAGTCTGCAGACCGCTCTATAGCATGACCACAGCTGCCAGCATCTTGGTACCTACTCAGACCTCTGGGACAGAGGTCGAATGAACCCTGCCTGGCATTGGCACTGCTCCAGATCCAATCCTTGTTATCCCCAGTTTGGAGTCACATGACATGGGTGCAGTTGCTAGAGGCCCACCCCTGTGAGCTTGCCAAAAGGAGATAAAGCTGTCCCCAGAAAAGGGGAAATTGCTGTAACCTCAGTAAACACTTCCAAATGTGACCAATACAGAATTTTAAATAGTATTTATAAGGTCTTCTCTGTTTCTAGAATTAACTGTGTTTCTTTCTTTAGAGAACTTTGCTGATTATTCTATTTAGGTTTGATCTTTCTGTAAACTAATTCTCCTCACCTGGACAATGATTTTTTTTCATAAACAGCCCATATACTAGATGTCTAGGTTGCCCGGCATGGTGGTTGGTTGTTTGTAGTCTTTCTTAGCAACTGATTAGGTCAACTGTTTTTTTTTTTCAGTTTCATAATGAACTGTATGGTCACCACAGTGATGCTGTTATCCAGGCAACAGGGTATGGTGACACTCTTTTTTCTCTGCTACAGAAATAAACCTCCCAAGCTGATAGCACAGACATAATATAGACCTAACAGTTTCTCCCCAGGTGTGGAAGAGAAACATGGCTAAGTTCTTACACTCCAAGCACCCATTTTCCATGACCACTACCAACCTGTTCACTCATGTTATCATCTTTTTCATCACAATATCTTTTCATTATAATTTCATTACAGGTTGAAGTTTACAGATTGGCTTATACTAAATGCATTTCATGTTAGCTGTTCCTTAATGACATGGAAAAGCAGAATAATCAGATGAATAAGCTGCCTCCAAAGCCAACTTCTAAGAAGTCTGCCTCTAGACTCAAATGCCATGGATGGAATTTAAGCACTAATGACTTTTAATTCCAAAGGGCCTGGATATCCTTGACCTTATCTATCTTCTTGACCTTTTTTCTCGCATCACCACAGGGACTCATCTTAGTGGAGTTTGTAGCATTGTCCACTAAACACAAAAATTAGAATGAACATTTTTTATTTTCATTATGCGCCTAGCAAAGAGAATTATATAGTAGGTGGTTAAATATTTGCTGAAGTAAATTTTACAATATATATGCTTTATCAAAAAAGTTTTATATGAAACAAGAAAAATAAAATGAAAAAGCTAAAGCAGTTATATATATGGAAATTATAGGGATAGCTTCTAAAGCTAAACCTCACTGTTGGTGGTTTAAAAGCTACAAGGGCCACAGATTATAACCTACTAGGTAATTCTCCCCATCAAATCTCTGAGAGCTTTCTGCAGTGTCATAAAACATTCAGTATTGCATGAAATCTCTTGTCAATTTTCACAGCTGTGAAATTTTTTGGTCTGCTTCTATAAAATATAGACTTTTGCTATTCTTGATTTCTTCATCAATATATCTGTGGTAAAGATTCCTGGCCATAAAACACATAGACTTTTTGAGTCTACGCTAGTAGTCTTATGCTTACTAACTACTGCCTTGTTGATTTCTTTAATAACACCATTAATTTGACAACAGGTTACCTGAGATTTCAAATACGCAGAAATACCACTGAACTCATTAGAAGTTATAAATGGCATGTAAGTATTTCTTTGTGGGTACAAGTTCCTCAAACTTGACTGGTTCTTCAGGGTCAAGATCTGATCTCTTAAAAAAAAAACCTCTGGGTTACTGTTACTTGGAGCAAATGGGAGGACATTTTGTTTTGAAATGTTCCAAATCCTTATAATCTTCAAGCAATTCACAGAGTTCCTTGGGTGAATGGAGTTTGTTCTTGATACTGAATTTCTAAGTCCAGTTTATTTAGAAGTTCATTTACTGCAATGATCTCATCACTTATTTTATTTAACATAGTTCTCAAGGTAGGTTCTTGGCCACAGGTGCCCTGTTGTTTTTTTTTTGTTGTTTGTTTCTTTTTTTGACATTACCAATCTTTTCATTAATGTGAGAGCATAACTGTTCCTGATGTGGGCAGGTCTCTCTCGCCAGTCCAGCAGCAAAAGCCAATGCTTTCTTTTTTTTAAATTGCTTTTCTTTTTCTTTTCTTCCTATTTTTTGGGGGTGAGGGGTAAGCTAACCCTTTCTCTCTGTAAAATGAGTAAATACAAGATTCTTCAGAATAAAGGCCCTCTTCAAATTGCTACCACAGCCAAAGGATGGCTTTAGCTGAGTATCCAAAGTCCTTTCTAGTATTTTTTTTCCAGCCACATCATTCTCAAGCTTGCAGCAGGGGGCGGGGTTGGGGCGGGGAAGGGGGTCGGTGTGGGGACAAAGAGAACAGTATGGCAGTGCTTGGTAGAATGAGCATTTGGCTGAGCATTTTCTCCATCGGCCTAACCCCTTGCACCTGTTCAGTGAGAGAACAGGCCTTCCCTTAGCTTGAGCATGCTTTCAGGCCTCTCCAACGAGAGGGCGAACATCATCAGTGCTTTCAGATTCCACTTCACCTTCCACCAATCACATTGCTCACAGATTGGAGATACAGCTGGCGCCTGGCGTCTTCCTTCGGTAAATAATTGTTTGGGATGCAAACAAAATTAGTGGGGGTTACAATAAGAGTCTGAGACCTCTCTTAGTTCTACCTCTGACATCTTTTCGTTTGTTTGTTTTAGTAAATAGTATGGGCATTATAGAAATAGCACTTCACTTGTCATCACTGCTAGCAGTTTCGAATTCCTTGTTTTCTTGGGAAATTTCTGCTTCAGAGGAGCCACCTGTCATAAAGTCAGGGAACGGGCAGGAATGTACAGGCAAAAGCTGGAAGCTTAGACACACACAGAGCCTCTGACTCAGGCATTCTAGGAATGTATTCCAAGTGAATAATTGCCAGAGGTCTACACACGACATTCTTAGCTGCAGCACCACTTACAACAGGGAAATTCAGAAACAACCTATATATCTTGCAATTGATTTTCAAATAAAATTTTTTAGTACATTCAAACATTGATATAATGCATAGACACTACAAAAATAACATAAATCTATAATAAACAGGAAAGGTATAATATCATATTATGTTGCTAAATAAGACAATTATAAAACAGTAGATATAATAACGTTATCCTATGTGTATATATGATAGAAAAATGTATTATTTATGCAAGAAAAATCTTCTACCTGTATAAATTGTATAATTTTTTTACAGAGAATATGTATTATGTCAGAACTATTTAAAATTATATTTTCAAAAATTAAATAGACCAAACTTGCCATTTTAACCATTTTAAGTGTACAATTCGGTGACAATTCATGACATTCACAATATTACACAACCATCATCACTATCGAGTTCCAAATCCTTCCCCTTCCCCTAAAGAGGAAATGTGTAAGCATTAAGCAATAACTTCCCCATTTACTCCTTCCCTTTGACCGTGGTGATCTCTAATCCACTCTCTGTCACCATGAATTTCCCTATTCTAGATATTTCATATGAGTTCATATTAATACAATATTTGTGCCTAGTTTATGTCAAGCAAATTTTATTTTATATTTTACCATAATTGAAAAAAATCAAATGGATTGAGACACTGAGAATTTCTGGGCAATAAATGCCCATTCATTTTATTTGCAACCACCAGTATTTTATATGTAAGCCAGAGCAATCTGCTAGATCTTCTCAGGCACATGCTTCTGTATCCATCCCATCGAGATTCTGCGCTGCTCTGTTTCACACACTGCACGTTGCGAAGATCTGTAAGTTAGCAACTGCACATGACCTCTGCCTCCACCAAACCTATCATCTCACTGCTGCTTGTGACTGCTCTCAAGATGGCTTCCATGGCAGCTGGTTCTCCTGACACTACCAAAACCAGCTACATTTTGCATAGACATTGCTGCTTCCCTGACCTCCTCATCTCCTAAGTGTCCCATGGGTCACTTTTAGGCTAATTTTTTTCCAGCTTTATTGACATATAATTGACATTAAATGGCATGTAAGTTTGAGGTATATGACTCTCACTTGATACATTTACATGTTGCAAAATGATAACCACCATGTCCTTAGCTAACCCTGCCATCATGTCACATAATTATCATTTTTGTGGTGAGAACATTTAAGATTTACTCTTAGAAACTTTCAAGTATGTAATACAATATTATTAATTATAATCACCATGCTGTACCTTAGATCCCTAGGATTTATTCACCTTATGACTGGAATTTCATGCCCTCTGACCGACATCTCTCCATTTCCTCCACCCGCTGGCCTTGGTAAACACCATCTTACTCTTTGTCTTCGTGAATTTGTCTTTTTCATATTCCATATATAAGTGATATCATACAGCATATCTTTTGCTAACTTATTTCACTTAGCATAATGCCCTCAAGGCCCATCATGCTGTCACAAATGGCAGGATTTCCTTCTTTCTCATGGCTGAATAATATTCCAGTATATATATGTATATATATAAAATGTATATAGTCTATCTTTACCCATTCATCTACCAAAGGACACAGGTTATTTTCACATCTTAGCTACTATGAATAAAGCTAAAATGAACATTGGAGTACAGATACCTTTTCAGTATCCTGCTTTCACTTTTTTGAGAGATATACCCAGTAGTGGGGTTGCTGGATCACATGGTAGTTCTATATTTGTTTTTTTGAGGACCCTCCATACTGTTTTCAATATGTACCAATTTGTGTTCCCATAACACTGCACAAGAGTTCCCCTTTCTCCATATCCTCACTGACACTTATCACCTCTTATCTGTTTGATGATATAGGCTGACTTTTTGAGTGATTCCTGAATGATGTTAAATTAGTGTAAGTTCTACTCCTCACCTCATGAGTATAGCTCAGACTCTTTTGAAGTCCAGTGTCCGAGACAGCTTTTCTAGGTAGCGGACACTGCATATCATATCCACAGTCCTAGCCTGGGCTGCCTGAATTAGAAGCTGGCTTTATGTAGCACTCATGGTTCGAAGTCCTCATTTCTCACTGACTTTAGATCCCTTCTCTGACCCACATGTAGGCACACAAATCCCAATCTCAGCCTTTGGGATTTATATTCAAGATCAGTATCATGCTGGGTCACAACACAATGCAAGCTGAAGCTGCTTTGGTGGTATTGAAGTGATTTTGTGACATTTTATCCAGAACTTCATGTATTTGCAGTAAGAGGAGGATGTGTGTTAAAAGACATGAACTCCATGGGTTATATATAGGTTTTATTGACTTTGACGAGCATGGTGTTTACTAGCTTCATAGCTGCTTCGTAAGAAACTGCCCTCCTGAGGGATGAAGGCCCAGGCTGTCGTTACTGTAAGGCTGACCATAATTTTTACCATGGAAACAAGACCATATGCACATTCGGCCTATAAAAAGCTCAGTTGAAAGAGAGAGAAAGCCAATCACAAGCTTTGGCTCTCGGAAAAACTAAACTGAGAAATACAAAGGATGCAAAAATATGCAGAGAGAGGGGCAATGAGGCAGAGGGACAATGTAGGCTATGGGGTACGTTAAAGCCAGAAGTAAACAAAAGCTTTAAGTAAGCAGAAGGAGTAGGCAGAGAAAAGATGTACGAAACAGTGGGTGCTGCAGGCATTTAACTGAGGGAAGAAGTAAGACTATAATGATGAGCACAGCGAGCAAAAAGCTGAGTCTATTGCTGGTGGAGTACTCTGCCGAAGTTTCACGATCTCTGGTTATGAAGATTCCTGTGGCTCTCTTGAATCCACATGGACCTTCAAGCCGTCTCTTTCAGTCCTATCTTTATTCTCAGATATGCCAGGGATTACAACAAGCCTCTCATTTCCTGGGTTAGCTCAGGTGAGCCTATTTCTAGCAACCAGAGAAACTCAAAGAACACAGAAATTACTACCAGGAATAGTGATTTAGAAATAAGAAATCACCAAGATTGTGGAGATTTTGCAATTCGTTAAGACATCATGGCTGGAAAGCATTGAGAATATTCTGCCTTCTCTAAACCTGTGTTTCTTTGGTAGTCGTACCCTGTGGCTAAAGATGATGAGGCTATGGGCAACAACTGCAAAGCAACAATTTTAAGGGTGTAAAGAATGAAAGAGAGCAGAGATTTACAATTTTAATTTATACAATTTTAATTTATAGAAGTAGGAAATCTACGAAGTTTAAGTCCAAAATGTCCTAGTCAAGGCAGCTAAAAAATCTATTAGAGGAAGTTCTTTTATCTGATAGCTGACAGTGTCCACTGCCAAATAGTTACATCAGAAGAAACCACAAAACCTTGCTGCATCTATTTTAGATCAAGGTAAATCCCCGTTTGACAGGAATGAGAACATCTGTGGAAAGTGGAAGGCATTAGTTTTTCCTGAACTCCTCTTTTTGACCAATTGAGATAATCTATCACAAATATAAAGCAAACCCTAAAACTATCACTTTCTTCACTGGCCGAGCCAAGAGGACCTAGAAGAAAAGACTCATTAAAAAAAAGTCCTTGAGATCACAGTAGGGATGTGAGATAATCTCAAATGATAGATGTTGAGTAATCAAAGCTTAGAGGATGTGCTCTAATCAGGGTGTCACAATACGGGCACCACTGACATTTTGAGCAGGATAATTCTTTGTTGTAGGGGGCTGTCCTGTGGACTGTAGAATGCTTAGCAGTATCCCTAGCTTCTACCCACTAGATACTAGTAATAACTCCAAATTGAGATAACCAAAAACATCTCCAGATAATGTCAAACATCCCTAGGAAGGGGGACCGATTGCCCCCAGGTGAGAACCATTAAACTAAAGCAACCAGACAGGTGTGGTTATCCATGGATAGAAAATGTCTCATATACGAAATCATAAGTATATTTCTTTATTGGTTATAATTATGCAATTAATACATAATGGAGTTTTCTTTTAAAGAAAATCAGAACATTGCAGATAAAACGAAAGTTCTCTTTGATTGTCTACCTCCCTCCCTAGGGTAACCACTCTTTTCAACTTGATTATCCATATTTACACATACATACATATACATATATACACATACATACATATACATATATACACAACAGAGGCAATATATTTACTGGACCAGACAGAAATTAATATATGATACTATCTCACCCTAGCCTGCTCTTGAAATCAAGGAGTGGAAATTTCCTTTCACTTTCCTTGAAGAAGAGTTATTTTTCATTATTGCCATTGCTGTATATCGAGTGGGAATGATGGTTCGATTTGTGTTTCATTGCAGAATATTATATTTGCTGAGAAGGTCAGTATTTCATAACACAGCAGCTGCAAACTGTTTTCTCCATCCACATGGAGGAAAGAGTAAGTGGATCTTCAGTGTGTATGTGACAGCTGGATCATGTTAGGCCAAAATAGTATTGGTATGACACATACAGGAAAGAGGACATGACACAGAGACATGAGTGTCGTGGAGTGGGATATACGAGATATGTCAATCATGATGTCTGCCATCACAAAAGCCCCTTCTGAGAGTAAATATTCTCCCCATACCCCTTCCAGAAGCAAAATTCACAGACTAGGCTGTTCGTTGGGTAGGAAAGATTGTATCTTTCATTCTCTAATTTACAATTAATTGCACCTTAACCCAACTACATCATTTCATTGCCTGGGATGGTGGCCATTTAGATGTCTTCAAAAGGAAAGCTCTGAGCAAAGCGATATGAACCGAGGTGGCTTATGTTAAGGAATTTAAACTAGAATAGGTTGAAAGAAGCTGGCAGTTTGCAGCAGTGGCTGAAATGAAAAGAATGCACAGAGACAGGCTGCAATGCCAATGGAACCAGAAAGAAGTCAACTTTCTCAGGAGTAAAATCTATGAGTAAGCATATGGCTGAAGGAAGAGTAAGTGCCTTACAGAGAAGAGAGAGGAGAAGTTTGTCATGGTAGGAAAAGCAGCAGAGCACAGAAGTGCATCAAGACAAGAGATCCGTATAGGCCCACCAGGGTAGCAATCCAAGGGATTCTGTTGCTGTTTCCTAGAATTACACGGCTGAAGATCACGCTTCAAGAGGAGATAATGGCTGAGTAAACCCTAAAGCCATCTCTCTTCTTAGATTCTTGTTTCTTTTCTAACTATGTGTCCTTACTCTAAAGACTCCACACTTGAGCTAGCCTGACTTTATCATCTATTCCTTGTAGTCAAAAAACAAAAACAAAAACAAAAACACCTAACAGATGCCATGTGTTTAGTAGATGGGCAATTCGTGGTTGTCTACTGGCTGATAAAACATAATTAATGTGCATCAGAGACCAAGGACATAATTATCCAGACAACAGGAGTTGATTCAACTGCAACTGTCAATGGTTGTGGGCCCTCTGCTAGGGACACCAGGTTCTAAAGCCCCTCATACCCAGTTTCAATCATAGCAGTTCCTTCTGCTTTACCTATTTTTCTGAGGTAGACCAGTCCCCAGACTTTTCCCTCTGTCCTTACCTAAGGATATGGGAAAGACAACGATCTCACTATTCAACTGGCATCTATTTTTTGAGCTAGGATGGAGTGGTGAACACATAAATGTTGCTAAGGTAATCGGAAATCAAATAATCCAAATCCTGAATAATGAAGCACTAACTATAATTTTTTTTTTAACCTTAAGTTTGGGTTCTCTGTAGATTTTCTCCCTCTCCCTAATATCCTCCCACCCCACTTCTGCCTGCACCTGCATTAATTAATCTGTATTAATGTGGAATTGTAAATGTAAGCTATTTTTTATTTTCATTTCTGTTCATTGATGGTCTTGTTATATAAATTTATTCAGTATTTCGAGGGCTACTAAGGATAACATCAAGTTAGTTCTTTAAGTCTTCAGGGCATGCTCTATTCATGAGAAAACAGATAATGTACCTGAAATGATATTTGGCTTCATATGAAATATATGTCAATTTTTTACTCACATTTTAAGCATTCTTCCAAGTAAAGAGAATTTTCCTCTTTTAAAAATTACCCATGAAAATAGCTATTTGTAGGAATCAAAGTGAGAACCAAGTCCTACCTTTAAGTCAATGTCAAGGTAGAGGTAAAAGAACTGACACGAACCACAGAGGGGAGCCAGAGTCAGGGAGAAGCATGAGATTATAGTTCCTGTGGGGTTTTTCAGAAGCTCAGGATGGGCACTGACATTTCTACAGGTCAGAGAACAAAGCTCCATAAATTTCATGGTTGATAGCTAAACAACTTACCTTAAAACTATAATAAAGAAGACTTGAGAAGTTCAATGCAGCTTTATTTATGAGATAAACTTGCATATGACAAAAAATGTCAGAAAAAAAAATAGTAAAAAGTTTAAGTAAAACCCATGATAGTACACCAAGGAAATGCAATGCAGCCATTATATAACACAAAAGTGTTAAAATGACATGGGAAATGTTCATGATGTGAGGCGAAAAAATAGAGAAAGTTACTATGCTCACTGATGTCAGCTTTGAAAAAGTACTCATAAAAAGCACACTGAATTCAGGTAGGCCAAAATAATACTTACTGTGGTGTTTTATTACAGATTACTATTATCCTCATCCATATAATGCTACATGTCCATGAATTTATTTTATAATTAGAATATCTAATGTATGTTATATAACACTGCATAACTTTAGTCATTAACTTATTAGATCTTCCTATAGTCAATGTCACATTAAATGGGTACTTTAATAAATAATACTTAAAATAACTGATATAATTAGAGTCTAGGTAAAAAAAAAAACCTACAATCTTTCATTTGTAAAATGTGCTCAGCCTTCAGCCTTACTGATAAAAATAAAACACTAGTCTAATATTATGTAATTTTTGAATATTAAGCAAATTAATATTAATTAATTAAAATAGATTAGTGATCAATATAGTGTTTATGTTAATTTTACCTATAACTTTTCTTCTCCATTAAAAATTTTGAAAAACCATTTAAAATCTTAATCATTATTGAATGTTTAAACTACTAAATGTTTCATTTTGTTGACTGTAGTAATATGAAATATTCTTCTAGAATTATGGAAATTAATGTAGTAAGACTTAAAATCTAAAGTTAGGAGGTTTGGGATTTTAAGGCTCTTCCTGTGGGAGGAGTTTCCATTTAACTGTTGTATCAACTTCATCATCAAAATTTCCCATCTCCTGCTCTTTAGAGAGTTCTAAGAATACCTAAGTAGGAGAAAATAAATAAGGAAACAAAAATGTCAGGGTGTTTGTTTCATCCGAAAGATGAATGCACAGAGAAATGTACATAAAGGTTACCTGGATGGTGCTCGCTAGTTTAAAGAAAACTAACCTGTTCCAAGGTAGCTTGAGAGAGGCTGTATTCTTCCAGGTCGAAGGTCTGTTTCACTGCATTTAAAGGGACTGACATTACTGGCTTACATATGTTTCACCAAAAGTGTTTTTAAGGCATCAACATAAACAGCAACCTCAAATCCATGTCTAAACTTACCTGCCTCTAATTTGAAAAAGGCCTGAGACAGAGGGTGAACATCTTCCACAGGTAATTTATATGCCATCATGGAGGAATACCTGGGAGGAGGGAAGAGTTTTATCAGTGTGTTTCAGTGTTATTATATTGGGGAGAAATTAACAGTCAAAATAAAAGAATTTTTCAAAGTTTTTTTAAAATAAAAAGGCAAGTTTGACTTGATAGAACATGAATCCGAGCCAAATAACTTAAGTCATAAAAATTTGATAACAACAAAAATCTGCTTGTCCCTAATTTAGTATTCAAGACAAATTCTGAAAAACTGTTTTCATAAAGAATCTTTCATACTCAGCCTGTGCTACCTTTCTAACTGTGCTAACATATTTCTTACTCTCAAAAGCCTTCAACATCCTTCAACATGCTCCATGGAACATAAATTTGGCTATCAAATTTTCCCCTCTGCTGTATTTTAATCTCATAAGAATTAAAACCTGTTGAACTCTTTCCTATTGAAAAAGTTCTTTCTTGCCCACCAGCTCTGCCCTCCCGAAAAATGTTCATCCGCAACCTCCATGCTGCACAATCAATGAACACTCTTTCGTCCTTCCTTCTTCTTAGACTTCTTGAAAGCATTAAATAAAATTGTACACATCCCTCTTAAAAGTCTCTCCCCCTCCTTCCCCCACCCTTCCCCTCTCAGCTTCTAAGATAACCACTTTTACAACTTTCCTTCTGACTCTCTAGACCTGCTCTGTTTAATATATTTGCTACTAGCTACATGTGGCTATGTCAATTAATTAAAATAAAATTACGAAATCAATTTTGTAGGGCTCAGTAGCCATCTGTGGGCACTGTATTAGACAGCATGGATGTAAACATTTCGTCATCGCAGATATTCTATTGGACAGTGGTGTTCTTTACGCACTTCGGTATTTGTCATTACGGCTGTTGCTATGGTGCTGGTAATTCCCCCCACCAGCTTTTCTTCTTCGATCCAATCTGAATACTAAGAGTTCCTGGGGTCCAGCCTAGACCGTCTCCCCTTTCCATCTCCTTTGCGACCTCACCCCTTCTCCTAGCTTAGTGGTGTCCCATATGGTAAAATTGAGCTGCTTGGTTTATTGCCAGGCCGGGTCTCTCAATGATCCTTCACTCTTCCTCTGAGCAGCAGGCCTACATGTCCCTGGATATCCCTCTACGCACCAACTATATGAGCTTTCTTTCCATCTTTTGCATGTATAAAGTTCATTCTTGACTTAAATTCTTTATACATTCTTTTTTCTAAAAAGAGTGGCTCATCCCCTTTCTCGAGTTGACCAAACCCTACTTAGTCTTAAAGTCCTACCATAATGTCATTTCCTCATTTATTCGTATCTTCGTTTGCTTAATATTCTTGCCCCTAAAAGGCTGCAAGCACCATAACAACTTTGTCTAGTTATGGACTACTCCATATATAGTCTCTGGCACACAGTAAGTGCTCAATATGTATTATTTTTAAAAATAAATAGAAGTAGTATATAAGAAAATCCTGTATATCTTTCAATTAAATTTAACCTCATTCTGCTAGTCACATGGGTTGGGTTATCCTTGCTTGTAATTCAGATGACCACAAATCTGAAAGAACCACAGAGAGGATAAATGATTTATATTCAATTAATTTAGGATAGAGTCAATCCTTCTCAAGTATGTACATCTGGGTTATTGAGCACTTGATGCAATTTTATATTTGATAAAATGCTATAGGTTGATGCATAATTTTATTGTCTATTAAAAAAAACATTAAATTCATGGTTAAGTTTGCACTTTGTTCCTAACCTCTAAGCTATTCCACCACTTACACACACACATACACACTCCATCCATCTTTTCTGAGGTATAAAACACTCATTGAAAATAACTTTCCAAATGCTGCCTTTTTTCTATACATACCAAATCTTGTTTTGTAGTAAGCCAGCTCAGCCTTTCTCTTCCTGTCCAGACTAGTTCAAGACTAAATAATGTGTGTGTGCTGGAAAATCCTTGTACTTGTCACACAAGCAAAAAATGTCCTTTACCTCTCCTGCCGAGCAGCCTGTGGGAAAAGCTTCAGAATCTCTGTGTGGAGAAGCTCTGTCTGAGTGGGTTCCTTTATTTTTACTTCTAGTAAATAATCTTTGCCAAATTTGCTTTTCAGATGTTGAATGGAACCGATACACCTAGTCCAGAGATGAGAAAGAAGAGTTGAAAGAAAAAATACTTGTCACTTAATTTCTTCCTCAATTACAAATGTGGAGAAAGGTGTTTGATCATAAATCCAGGAGCTAAACAGCACTAGCTCTTTACAGTGAACTGAAATTCTCTCTACAAGAACTTGGGGGTCAACTGCTGGTGCTACACAGGCACCCACCTCAGCCTTCCGGACACCATGATGGCCACACGGTCACACACAGCCTCGGCCTCTGCCATGTGATGGGTGGTCAGGAGGGCGCCTCTCCCCGTGTTTTTAACAATGGTCTGAATTGCCTGCCTAAAGATAAAGTAAAGGATTGTTTGCATTTAGAAAGCAATTTGGAAAAATAGATCAATGGGGATAAGTGTGAAGCTTAAATAGAAAATTTTATATTAGGTTACACAAGAAAGAAATCTTTGCTCTAGAGAGAAAGAATAAAAATTGTTGCATTATGCAATTACATTAGTACATTAACTGGCTTCATAAAATCAAAAGTAGAAGATTGGTAAATAGTGAATAAAATAATATTTGTTTAAAAAAAGTTGAAGTATAGAGAAACACTACATTGTAGGATTTTTAATAACTGAAAATAAAATAGAAGAAGAGAGAGGGGCAGGGAGAAGACAAAGAAAATCCAATCAAATACATTCAAGAGTTCATTTGCTTCTTAACATGCCTATTTTTCTTTCCTTGAAGAATTTTGAAAACTATATTGAATTTCACAGAATTAAATAATAGAGGATGTGAGCCTCAAAGACGAATTGAGCAAACGTCAACAAACAATTAACTGTAGACTCATACTATTGACCCTGACACGTCTTACAACTCTCCTCACCACATCCGCTGCTGCCCCTCGGGGTCCATCCCGGTGGACGGTTCGTCCAGCAGCACCACCGGCGGGTTGCCCAGGATGCTCAGCGCGAAGCACAGCTGCAACCAGAGGAACAGCGCGTCTGGCACCGACCCGCGGGGGGCGCGGAGGAAGCCCGGGCCCCGGCCCTACCTTTCTCTTTATTCCCTCCGACAAGGCCTTCACCGGCCGCTTCTGCTGGTCCTGCAGCTGGAGCGCACCCACCAACCTGACAAAAAAACACTGTGATTATACACGAAGCACGTGTCCCTACTGAAAACAACACAGAAAATCCTGGCACTATCAATCTAAAAAGGGTACACTGAAGGACCATTAACATTGTCACAAACACTAAATCTTATCATTTGGTTCTTATTCAGATTTTCAATCATTTTATTGGCATGATAATTTAAAGATGCTGTTTATGACCTCCTTTCCATTGTTAATGAGGAAATAATATATTTATCCCTTCCTCCAGTTACACAGTGAGAGTGAGGCTTCTCTCTGTACCTTGAAATACTAAGAGCAGCATCGTCTTTGCCCAATCCCTTCACTGCCGCATACAACTCCAGATGGTCTTTCACTGTAAGATTGGGCCACAATGAGTTCTCCTGGGGACAGTACCCCAAAAACGTGGGAATGTCATCTTTCTGTTTCCCCAGTGATGCTGTGCAGCCTTGTGAAACCACCTGCATGGAACAACAAGTGTCAGATCCACATCTGGCTTTTGATCCACATCTGGCTTTTCCTCCTTCTACTTCTAAAGGAGATAATGGTGCCCATTAAGCTGCAATGTTTTCTGAGCATGCAAGGGATATCTATAATTTCTTTCATCAATTTATTCATTTTTTTTTAAAAATCATTTACTGATAGGAATAATTTAAGGATGCTATTGATACTCAAAATGAAATTTCCCTTGGCGATGAGCTTGGTCCCTTCACATGTCACATACCACTCCAGCAGTGGGCTTTGTGTCTCCAGTTATCATTTTAATAGAAGTACTTTTACCAGCTCCATTGTGTCCCAGCAACCCCAAAACTTCACCTGGAAAAAAGACCTACCATCGATATCTGCACTTTAAAAATTCACTAACCTAAAATCATTTAGCTCAGTAACAATTTGAAACAAAATAACACTACCTTTTCAAACAGTACCTTTGTAATTTTCTATATTGCAATGTTAATGGAAAGTCTTTAGATTTACAGTAGAATAATTTGGTCTTCCTGATCCAAGATCACATTTCCTGTCATTTGACTTGGGATAGGTAATTAAAGTAGAATAGGTTTTTCGGCTGACATGTCAAGTGTTTTTATAATTACATGTTAACCAAAATAAATGAGAGATCTCAAAGGATGAAAAATGATCCCTTTCAGAGTCCCAGACCTAGAGAATATGAAACATTCTAATAAAGGGAACATTATCCAAACCTTTGTTAACACAGAAGGAAACATTCCTAATGGCTATTTTCTTCTTTCTTGTCAAAAAGCAACTTTTCTTTTTCCCTTTATATTCCTTGTGTAAACAGCTGGCCATTATGACTGGTTTCTGGAAAACATGGCAAAGCATGATTTTCCTGTTAGATTTCACATATTTTGTGCACTCACATTTTACCTTTTGTTTCCTAGGCTATGAGTACCCAAATGTATGGTCATGAATAAAGACTACTTTATCAACTATTTATAAAACTGATTCCTAATCAAGTACATTCCCTGCATATTACGCTGACTGAGAATCTACCTTGCCCTTTGCACTAACTCCATGTCTAGTTCATTTCTTACTGATTGTCATACAGTGTAAATTTACTTATTCTTTCTTATATTGCAACTTTCTTATATTGCTCTTTCTTATCTTGCAAAGGATGTGAAATTTTGTTAAAGTTGATTAACAGAACTTCTTAAATTGCACTGACAAATGAAGATCTAAGATTAAGAACCATGAAAAACTGAAGAAGAGAAAATTGAAAGAGTGAAAACGGGATAAATATTCCAAAAGATAATGATTTGAATATGACCTATAAGTGGAAGTATTACAGAAACAAAAGCAAATTTTCAGTCTAACAACTAACAGTTCATCAATTCGACAGGACAAGTGAAGTATCTCAGTATTTTGTTAAGGGTCTAGTCACTTGTTTTCACCTCCTCCAAGTTTGCAGAAGTGAGTGCATTTGCTGTTTTCACTCTTTCAGTTTGAACATCTTCATCTTCTTCTTCAGGCTCTTCTGGATTTGGACGATTTTCCCTACTTCTTGGAGAGATTCTACAGAGAAAATAAAATAATATAAAAATGCAATTCTAGCTGTACAACTATCGAGAGAACGTAAGCCTTGATCATTAAATTATTATACTTTGCTTTAAAAGAATATAAATGATTCATTTACTACCTGCAAGATTCCCCTGGACAATAATAATCCTTCCAGTAGCCAAGTCCCTTGAAATTCTTTTTGGCTAGTTCTTCTCTTTAAAACGTCTGTCCCCTCTGTCAGCTAGCCCTCTAACTTCTCTCAAATATAGACTTATTAGTCTTTTCAGTCTGTTGCCCTCCAGATCACCATGCTATTTCATCATAAATGATCATCATCATTGGCTTTCTCTGGCCTTTTCAAAACATTTCACACACTTACGCTGAACACCAGTTCATTATTATGTCTTCTACTCAGAGACCTATACTTGCCATAAGCAGGAGAGAAACAAGCTTTGGTGCTTACTCACTGCTCGCAGAGATACACAAGACAAAAGCTCAACTTGCCAAAAATTAGTAAGACCCAAGACTTAGAAATTATGTATCCCTGCATTCAATCTAAACCTATTCTTTTTATTTTTTCCCCCAGAATAATGCTGTTCAATGGGCCTAGTCAAGAGTTGGATAGTAAATCCGTCCTAATAAATGGATGTTAAATGTACTGCCATAAACATTAAATATTTAAATTATATTCATATGTTAATGTTCTTCTAACCTGAAAACTGGATCTTTCCTCATGGTTTCTCTTCCATACTTCATTTCCAGACACCTTATAATGAAAAGGAAAATGGCACTCTGAAGGTATGGCTAAAGGCAAAGAGAGATAATTAGAGTTAGCATCATCACGGGACTCAAATGATGTGTAATGTTTCCCTTTTGTCATAAAAGAATTGACCATTTTTTAAATAAATTTGATGAAAATCTTATAAAGTACTTCTCATACGGAGAAGTTTATCCAAACCAACCTGCACACTGAAACAAAAATAAAAATCTGGATTAAAAAATTTTAAAATACTTCTTTAAAGCAGAGAAAAGTTGACAAGACACTAAAGACTTTAAGACACATCTAAGAGAATGTAAGAGGGAGGCTTAGCACCAAAGCAACTTTTAAATTTCAATTTTCATGGCATGTCCAGGAGCAGAAGACAGAAGAAAGTACATAAATACAGCGTTTTCTCATAGCAAAGACTAGAATAGACAATCTTTTCCCTAATAAAGCCTGGCCCTCCAAGAGTTACATCCTTAGTGAAGGGTGAACACCCAGTAGATTTCTAAGAGAGTTGCCTTGGGAGCTGACCATGGGGAGTAAAGGTGGAAAGAGAAGCCAGCCTTGCACAGATTGGTAGTCCAGTTCACATCACTTGAATGATCCTTAGAACTCCAAGCATAGAACATGGTTTAAAGTAGTTATCAGAATAGTAGTCTCCCTAAGAACTGGACAGAAGCAAACAAAATGGAATGGATATCCCAGAAACAGACCCTGCATATATGGACATCTTATAAATGGACAGCGGTAGCTTCGAATATCAATGGGAAAATCACAGACTTCTCAAAAAATAGTGTTGGGACAACTGGGTACTCTTACAGACTGAAGTGAAATAGGACCCTTACCTCATAACACATAAAAACAATCAACTTTAAATAATTAGGAGACATAAATATGAAAAGAGAATATAAAGCTTTTAGAATACAATATAAAAAAATTTTCATGGCCTCTCGGGGAAGGAAAGATTTCTTAAACATTATAAAATATGAAATAAAATTATTAGTTATTAATAAAAATTTATTTAAAACTTTTTATTATTCTTAATGTGTACAGTCTTTGATAAAATTCAAGATTCATTCTTGATAAATACTAAAAGCAAAAAAATAGAAGACTAAAATGTCTAGTAAACTAGAAATTGAGAGAATTAATAAATAGTTGATATTTTAAACAAACAGTTAATATAATGCTAGTGGTTAAGCACTAAGAACATTGTCAGTAAAATCATAACCAATGGAAGGATGTCTGCTAGTAAGAGTATTAGTTGATATTTTTTCAGAGATTCAAGCTAATGTTATGAAGTAAGAATATATAGTACATCATACATTTTCAAATATATATATAATTATTTCTAGATAATGTTTAACTAGAAGATGCAAGGTAAGTATCTGAAAAAAGATTAGAAATAAGAAAATTCAGGAAGGCAAACAAATATAAGATAATTACACAAAAATATTATATTCCATCGAGAACTAATTAGAATGTATAGTGAAAAACATTTTAACAGCTAAAGATATTAAAAAAATGTAGACAGGAAAAACTTAGCCACAAATGTGTAAAAGTGAAATAAAATAAAAATAGAAAATAAAAGTTTTAATGTATATATAATGTCTTAAATACAAATATTTAAAAATCATTATTTTGAACTCACAAATTCTGCTCTAATAAATTGGACATTTAAAATAATATCCACAAAACTCCACATACACTTTCTGGCACTTGACTACTCAATTCTAATTTTCACTAGAAAAAATGAATATGAAAGCAGAACATTTTTTAAAAAATGAAAATGATGAGAGGTTACTTATGATTTCAGATTAAGCAAAATATACAAAGCTACAGTGATTAAAACAATGTAGTCCTGGCACTGATATAAACAAATGGATAAATGGGGTAAAAGAGAATAACAAGAGGACTATATCTAAATATGCATACGAATTCAATACTGATGAAGATGCTTTTTTATTTCAGAAAGCATAACATGGAGTATTCAGAAATGGTATTGAGATAACTGAATACTCCTTTTGGGAAAATATTAAAGTAAAATTATTAGTGACTATCTCATAGCAAAACATAAAAAAGTCCAGAGAATTAAACATTTATTTTTAAATGTATATATTTTAAAAAAGAGCAAGACATTAGGAAACAGGAAGGGGTGAGCCATACTCAGGAAAATAATCCAGTCAACAGAAATTATATCTATCACCAGATGTTAGATTTAGTAGTCAAAGAATTTTTTAAAGCTATTGTATATTCATTGAATTAAAGAAAACCATGTTTAAAAACTTAAAGTAAAATATGACTCAACAAAGATAGACTTTCCATAACTGATCTGAAAAACAGAGAAAAAATATGAAAGATAAATGAACTGAGCCTTAAAGAACCATGGGATATCAAACATGCCAAAGTACGTGTAATAGGAGTCTCAGAAAGATATGACAGAAAGGGCAGAAAAAATATTTTAAAAAATAATGGCCAAAAACTTTCAAAATGTGATGGAAAACCATATATACATTCGAGAAGTTCAACAAACCTTAAGTAGGATAACCACAAAAAGACAATTACAGTCAAACTATTGAAAACCAAAGAAAAAGTCTTGAAAGCAGTAAGAGAAAAAGAACTCATCACTTAGAGAGGAGCATCAGTACAATTAATGGATGACTTCTCTTCAGAAACAATGCAAGCCAGGAGAAAGTGGAATTACACATTCAAAGAGCTTTCAAAGAGCTGGGAAAAAATCTGCAAGAATTCTACATCCAACAAAACTATCCTTCAGTGTTATGGATAAAATAAAAACATGCCCCAGTT